>NW_017728932.1:16834904-16835910 GCF_001723895.1 Crocodylus porosus | reverse complement strand
CGGCGCCGGCCGCGAGCCGGGAAGCGGGAGAGGAAGGGAGCAAGCGTGCGGGCCCGGCCCCGGGCCTCACTGCTTCTTCTCGCGGGTGGTGATGGTGACGAGCTGCTTGGCGGCCTTGGCGATGTCGTAGGCACACTGGATGACCTGCTGCGTCAGGAGCTGGTAGTCCACGGGCGCGCCGGGCTCGGGCGGCACCGTCTTGCGGCACTCGCTCTGCAGCCGGTAGGCGCTGGCGTTGAGCAGGCGCAGGGAGCTGCGCACCGTCTCCAGCGCCGGCTTCTGCAGGGGAGCACACGCGCGGGTCGGCCAGGGCTGCGGGGGCGGGGGCGGGCCCCGGGACCCGCACAGCCCACGCCTACCTTGGGGAAGAGCGAGGCCATCTCGGTGACGGCGGAGTGGATCTTCTCCGAGCAGGGCACGAAGCTGCGGCCGAGGCAGAGCAGTCAAGCCCGGTCCCTGCCGCTGACCCCAGCCTGGCCCGCCCGCAGCTCCCAGTCGCCGAGCGGGCGCTCGCATCCAGCCCCCCCGCTCCGAGCAGGACCGGCCCGGCTACGTCAGCCCAGCCAGGGCTCTGGCCGCCGGGGTCTTAAACACCTCCCAGGATGGAGACTGCACCGCGCTCTGGGTGACCTGCTCCAGGGCTTCACCGCCCTCCTAGTGCGAGGGGTTCTCCTGGTAGCCAACCTCAGCTTCCCTTGCTGCAGCTGGAGCCCCTTGCTCCTTCCGTTATCTGGCACCACTGAGACCAGTCCACCCCCTCCTCTGTGCAGCCCCCGGCAGGGAGGTGACGGCTGCTATTCGAGCCCCCTCAGTCTTCGCTTCCGCAGACCCAGTCAGCCCATTTCCCTCAGCAGTCCCGTCCCCCAGCCCCCCAGCCATTTCCACTGACTCCCCAGCGTGTCCTCATGGGGCCCAACCCTGGGCGCAGGCCTCCAGACGTGGAAGAGCCACTGCCCTCGATCTGCCGGCACCGCTCCTGCCAGCGCAGCCGCGGAGGCTGGGCGCC
>NW_017728932.1:16833420-16834804 GCF_001723895.1 Crocodylus porosus | reverse complement strand
CTCGGGGAGGGCAGCGACAGCTCCACCCTAACGGCCTCGGAGCCGGGGCGGCCGCACCCCGAGCTCCGGGCCCGGTCCCGCCAGCCCCACCTGTCGTGCTTGAACTCCTGGGCGGCCCGCAGAAGCTCCTGGATGTTCTTGGTGACCTGCTCCGTCTTGAGGATGACGTCCTCGGTGCTGGGCAGCCCGGGGTCCGGCTCCCCGTCCAGCAGGTCCAGCTCGGGGTGGAAGTCGTCGTCCTTGCCCAGCTCCATGAACCGCTTCCCCTCCATGCTGCGAGGGCGGAGGGGATGCGTTGGGGCGACCCGGACCCCCGCCCCTAGGCTCAGCCCGCCGCCCCCAGCCCAGACAGGCGCCCACCTGAGCAGGGTCTCGCCCGCCTGCGTGTTGTCGTAGTCGCTGTCCGTGCCACTGCCGTGCCGGTCCAGCTTGCTGGGCTGCGGGCGAGGAGGGTGGCATCAGCGTGGGCACCCCCAGGGCGGTACCCCCCGCCGGCTCGGAGCAGCCGGCCCCGAGCCCGACCCCATGCCCCGAGCAGTACGTCACCATGTGGCGGGCGCTGTCGGGCGGGCAGGACAGCAGCGGGGACGAGGGGGGGAAGGGCACCGCGGAGGCCGACACCCCCTTACGGATCTGCAAGGGACAGCGACAGTCAGGGCAGGGCCCGGGACCGCGGCGCAGCACGGGTCCACGCAGGACTCCAGTCTGTCCGGCCGGTGCCCGCCGCGCGTGCCCGCCGGGGAGAGGCCGTGGGCTGCCCGGCCAGGATGCGAGTCTCCAGACCGGCCGCGTGCCCGGAGCCCGTGACGGGAGAGACGGGAGCCCGGAGGAGAAGCAGCGCACGCGCGCGTGCGACGGCACGGCCCCGGTACACGCAGGGTGGGAACCCTGGCGTGACGGGGGCTGGCAGCCGGATCTGGGCCCCCACGCCACGTCACGGCGCGTGGACAGCGAGTGCCACGCGGGCGCTGCCCACGCCGCGGCCCCCTTACCCGGTACACGCCGGCCGGGATGTGCATGGAGTACATGGCCTCCTCCTCCGCCTCCTGGGGACACACTGCACGTTAGGGCCCCACGGCGAGCCTGGCCCTGACCCGCGCCGGGGCCACCACCCCCTGCCCCCGCTGCCAGCTCCACGCCCCCGGGGGAAGGCGGGCAGGACTGGCACCGGGGTGGGGGCACCTCCTGGAGGAAGCTGGCCCCGGCCCGGGGAAGGGGGCAGGGCTGCGGCCCTGCAGGACTCACGCCGGAGCCGAAGGGCTGGAGCCGGGTGACGAGCTCATCCGCAGGCTGCCCGAAGGGCTTGAGGGCAGAGCCCGGCTCGTACATGGAGAAGGCCTGCCGGTCCCGCCGGTGCGCGGCCACCGCGGCCGCGGCGTGGCCG
>NW_017728932.1:16832317-16833307 GCF_001723895.1 Crocodylus porosus | reverse complement strand
GCCGGCGCAGCTCGTCGCTCAGGCTGTTGTTGACCTTCATGAGCTGCTGCACCTTGGCCTCGGAGGCCGCCAGCGCCTTCTTCACCTCCAGGTACTCCTGCAGCGTGATGGGCCCGTCCGACAGGTCCGACGAGTCCATGCTCTGCGGGCGGCGGGAGTGAGCGCAGTGCCCACCCAGCACGGGAGCACCCAGGGGCGCACGGGCCGTGCCTGCGCCCTCCCAGCCCGGGCAGGGGAGCCCTCAGCTCCCGCCCGGGCTCCGGGCACCACGCCGGGCAGTGCCGGCCGGAGCCGCCCTGGGCCCCTCACCCTGGCACGGTTGTTGCGGGCGGCGTTGCGCAGCAGCTCCTGGTCCGTGTCCTCGTCGGAGGCGACGCTGTCGTAGTCGTGCTGGTCGTCCCCGTCGCTCTGGCTCCGCAGCGAGTAGTCGAGCGCGTCTGTAGGGCCGGGGCAGACGGGTGAGCGACGGCCCGGGCCCTCCCCGCGGCCCCCCGCACGCCTGCCCGCTCACCTGTGGGGCTGAGCAAGCTCTTGCCCTGCTGACGCCGCTTGGCCTCGCCCAGGATGTCGATGATGAGGGTGGCAAATTCCCTGGCGTTGAACCTGGCCAGCTTCTGCCGCCCCTGGGGCGTGGAGACGGGGTGAGAGGGTCCCGGCAGAGCCCAGCAGGGCCAGGATGAGCCCACGGCCCCCCCGCAGGTCCCCGAGTAGCGCCCACGCGGGGGCGGCCGGCGGGCACGCACCTGGTTGCGGGTGGCCGAGTACTCGGGGTTGACGGGCAGGAAGGGCACGGCGCTGCGCTCCGTCACCAGTGTGCTGTGGTTCTGCGTCGTCAGCCACACTGCGGGGGCACAGGCGCCATCTCTACCCGGCCAAGCCCCCCTCCCGCCTCCCAGCCCGGGGCCGCCTCCGTACTGACGCGGGGAAACTGAGGCAGAGGCAGGCCCGGACCGGCTGCTACACAGCACAGCCCTGGAAGGGCCCCAGCCA
>NW_017728932.1:16819614-16820903 GCF_001723895.1 Crocodylus porosus | reverse complement strand
GCCACCAGCTCCCCCGCGCCCCGCAGGCAGCAAGACGCCGCTGCAATCCTTCCTGGGCATCGCGGAGCAGCACGTGGGCCACACCAACGGGGTGAGTACCCGCGTGGGCGCCGGCCAGGGCTCGCGCCGCTGGCCACGCCTAACGCGGCTCGGGCCCCGCGCAGACGCTGATCACGCAGACCCTGAGCCACACCAACCCCACGGCCATCACGCCCGAGGAGTACTTCGACCCCAGCTTCGAGCTGGGCAACCGCGACATGGGGCGGCCCATGGAGCTCACCACCAAAACGCAGAAGTAAGGAGGCGGGCGGTGCGGGGCGCGGGGCGGGCCTGGCCCCCCCCGGGCAGCGCCTGCCCTGCCCTGCCCTGCCCTGGCTCCGGCCGTGTCTCCCGCAGGTTCAAGGCCAAGCTGTGGCTGTGCGAGGACCACCCGCTGTCCCTGGGCGAGCAGGTGGCGCCCATCATCGACCTCATGGCCAGCAGCAACGCGCTCTTCGCCAAGCTCCGCGACTTCATCACGCTCCGCCTGCCGCCCGGCTTCCCCGTCAAGATCGGTGAGGCTGGCGGCCGCCGGGCCGGGCCCGCAGCCCGCGCCGTGCCCCGGCTGCCCCGGGCCCTCACGCCTCTGTGCCCCGCAGAAATCCCCATCTTCCACATCCTCAACGCCCGCATCACGTTCGGGAACCTCAACGGGTGCGACGAGCCCGTGAGCTCCCTGCGCCGCAGCCCCAGCAGCGAGGCCCCGTCCCCCAGCAGCGACTCCTCCAGCGTCAGCAGCTCCAGCTCCCTGAGTACGGCCGGGCCCGCGGCTCCTGTCGGCACGCCCAGCCCAGCCCCCGTGCGGCGGGGGGCGGGTGGTCCACGCGGCGCCCCCAGCCCCCCCGTGACGCGTGTGCCCGGCCCCGCAGCCTCGTGCCGGGCGTGCGAGATGGACCCGTCGCTGTTCGAGGTGCCGCGCGGCTACAGCGTGGTGGGCAGCCACCCCGACCCCGCGCGGGAGGACGACGACGACCTGCTGCAGTTCGCCATCCAGCAGAGCCTGCTCGAGGCCGGCAGCGAGTACGACCAGGTGAGCGCCGCGCCGCGCCTGGCAGGGCCTGCAGGCGGGCAGCGCCGAGGCCCGTGAGGGGCTAATGCGCCGCTGCGTGCGCCCCCTCGCAGGTCACCATCTGGGAAGCGCTGACCAACAGCAAACCGGGCACGCACCCCGCGGCCCACGAGGGCCGCCGAGCAGACAGGTGGGTAAAGCCCGGCCAGCCCCTGCCCGAGCCCCCCGGGGCGCTCTGCCC
>NW_017728932.1:16814081-16819514 GCF_001723895.1 Crocodylus porosus | reverse complement strand
GAGTGGGGGTGGCGGAGGGCCCGGCCTGGCGCTGGGCAGCTACGACCAGCAGCTGCGCCTGGCCATGGAGCTGTCGGCGCGGGAGCAGGAGGCGGCCGAGCGGCGCACGCGGCAGGAGGAGGAGGAGCTGCGGCGCATCCTGCAGCTCTCGCTCACCGAGCAGTAGCCCCACGCCGGCGGGTGGCAGGACGTGGGCTGGCCCGAGAGCACAGAGCCACGCGGGGCCCACGCCGGCAGGACAACGGGTGCGGGGTGCTGGGGGCGCCGCTCTGGCCCGGCCCCCCATGCACGTGCAGGGCGCGGGGCTGGTCCCAGAGCCCCCCGCCCAGCTGGGGTGCGTCCTCCCGGGTTTGCAGGGGACGGGAACAGACAGGGCCCGGCCGGGTTCAGCTCCTGGAGTTGCTGCTGGCCCCGGGGGGGGGGCATACCCCAGTGCTCAGGGCAACTAAGGGGGAGTCCAGGGGGCTGCGGGCAGCAGGGACCGTGCCCGACTCTCCTGCACGCATGGGCAGGGGCTTCTCTTCCCAGCAGCTGCAAGCTGGGCCCCCCGGCCGGCCCGCTCACCCCTGCACCCTACAGCACACTGGCTCTCGGGGCAGGGATGCCCCGGGGCCGCTGTCTCCCTCGGCCACTTACTGTGCACTGAGCCCACGGCCCCCAGCCCAGCCTGGCGCAGGGGGAGGGTGCCAGGCCTGGGGCCGCCCCACGTCACCGGCGTCCCCCAACGCGGCCGCTCCAACAGCATCAAGTGCACTTACCCAGGAGCCACCAGCCCCGCCGGGCACTGCCCCGGCTGAGGGAGCCGCCACTGCCCGGGCGGCAGTGCCCGGGGCAGCCCAGCGGGGCATGGCAGGGGCAGGAGGAGCTGAGGGCAGGCACCCTGGGCGGAGGCGGGGTGGTCTCTGGGGTGCCCCATCTTCTCCCCCCAGGGGCTCCCCCACACTGCCCAGCATCCCCACAGGCCCCCGCGGCAGCACACCCCCGATAAACCCAATGTCAAATGGTGCTAACTCCCACAAATGCCCCACGGGCCAGGGCTGGCTTGGAGGCTGCTGGGCCCGGGGGCCGTGAGCCCTGCGGCCAGCTGGGGCAGGGGTGCAGGTCCTGGGGGTGACGCTGGGGCAGGGACTTTTCTTAACTGCCCCCCCCGCACCAGGAGCAGGCCAGGATGCTCGGCAGCGGGAGCAGGGCCCCGGCGGTCACCAATAAACTGTCTTTCCCGTGGCTCTTGTGCCGGGCTCGTGGCCTCGCCAGGGTGGGGAGTGGGGGGAGGCCAGAACCAGCCCCCTCCACGGCTGCGGGGAGCGGGGGCACCCTGGGGAAGCCGGGATGTAGCGGCTGCTGGGCGCCCGAAGCCCCTGGGCCGTGTCGGCCCCACCAGGCAGCTCAGAGTGGGGGTCGCAGGCCCGCCGGGTGGCTCCGGCCCCGATGCCCCCCACGCTCCGGCATGGACCAGGCAGGCGCAGTCGGAGCGTTTAGCCATTTATTAGCGCGGGGCCGTGGAGCTGCCGAGGGGGCGATGGATGCAGCCTTGAGTGCTCCCTGAGCTTGCTGTGGCCCCAGCGGGGCTCAGCACCCTGCCTGCGGGGCACTGGCTGCACCAGGCTCACCCCCGCCCGGCCCTGAGGCCACAGGTGCCCCGGGGGCACGCCCACGGCTGGCCCGGCCTCTGTGCCCACAGACCCCCCAGACCCCAGCTGGGTCCCTAAGTCGCTGGCTCTGCCTGTGGGGGTCCAGTGTCCGGAGAGCCACCCCTGCCACCCGGGCCGAGCTGGCCCCAGGCTGCCCGCCCCCAGCACATGCAGCACAGCACAGCCCCACGGAGCAAACCGTGCCCTGCCGGCACCCGGCCCCTGGCCTAGGGACCCATCCTGCACCCCACGCCCCGCAGTCCATCGCAGGCCACGGCCGTGTCTCGCCAGGGGCCGCGCGCGGCGGGGAGCGCCCCGGGAGAGGCCCGGCTGGCACCGGGGGGGCCGGGGGCACGTGCCCACAGCCCCGGGAAAGAACTCGGCTCGGTCTCCCCGCTCCGGCTTGGGTTTTAATCCCATCAGCAGGGCTGGGCCCAGTCCTGGCCGGCCGCGGGGCGGGCCGCTAGTCCGTGCCGTTGGTGAACTGGCCCAGCTTGTGCTCCAGCTCGGAGATGCGCTTCTCCTGGGCCTGGACGGCCTGCTGCAGCGCCCGGATCTCCTCCAGCAGCTCGTCCAGCGTCAGGCGCTGCAGGGGGAGCGTGCACGTCACCGCGGGCCCGGGGCCGGGGCCGGGGGCAGGCGGGCGGGCGGGCACCAGGCCTCCCCTTCCACCCGCCAGGCGCTCGCCGCGCCGCGGCCCCGGCACTCACCGGGAAGCCGGTGTCGCCGGAGGACTGGCTGCGGCGTGGCCCCAGCGGTGGCCGGGAGTCCAGCACGTTCTTCCTGACCACCTTGAGCTCGCGGTTCTTGGCGGGCACGTAGCCATCGCGCAGCGAGATGAGCACTGGCTCCGCGTCCTTGCCCGAAAGCCACTCGTCCGCCTCCAGCGCGGGCTCGGGGCCCGGCGTGTCGGGGTACAGGTCGTCTTGGAAGAGGTCGGACTGCAGGGAAGCCGGCCACGGCCCGTGACGGGGGAGCCGGTCCCGCCCGGGGCCCCGGGGCTGGCAGCCCAGGCGCCCGCGCCACTCACCTTCCGCGGCACCGTCATGGCAATGGGCTCGCACTTCCGCTCGTGCAGCTTGAAGAACCTGCGCGGGGCGTGGGTGCAGTTGTGGGTGCGGCCGCCTCGCAGGGCACCCTCCCCGCGGCAGGCACGCGGGTGCAGGCTGGGCACGGGGCGGGGGGCGTGAGGGGCCCGCCACCGCGCGCCCCGCTCACCGCGCAATCTCGCACTTGCTGACGTCCAGGCCCCTCTTGGGCATGAAGCCCATGCCGCGCTGCGGCTCCTTGCTGCTGTAGGTGCTCAGGTAGTGCACGTAGGGCGGCTCATCCGTGATCTCAAAGTACCGGATGCTGCTGTCCCCCTGCGGCGGGGGGGAGGGAAGGCCGGGCATCAGGTGCGGGCAAGGGCCGGGACCCCTGTGCGCGGGCTGGCGCCCGGCGGGAGCAGCACGCGGGAGCCGCCCGAGAGCCCGCGGGCTCAGGCCCCGGCTACCTTGCCGCACAGGTAGACGATGCTGGAGTCGGGGTCGTAGAAGGGCAGCAGCACCCCGTTGCTGGTGTCCATCTCCTGCAGGGCGATGGGCTCCTCGAAGCTCTTCTGCGGGGGCAAGGAGGCGGTGAGCGTGGGGGCCCGCTAGCGTCACACGCCCGCTGTGTTCCCTGCACGCCCAGGAGCACCCCCAACGAGCCCCCGCCCGGGGCCCTTCCTGCCCCAGGGTGCAGCGGGGCTGTCCCCAGCTCTCGGCCTCCCCGTCCCCCAGCTCCGGAGCCCCGCTCCCGGCAGGCTGGCACAGCTCCCTCGTGCCCCGCGGTCCCAGCTGACCCCAGCGTCACGGCACTCCCCGCGTGCACCCGCTGCCCCCGCCCCGGGCACACACACGGCACACGAGCCCTGGGAACCTGGCATCGCTTGCGGGGGCCTTGCCCAGCTGCGGCCACAACCCGGGCCGTGCGGGCCTGGAGCCCACCTCCTGCCCTGGCCGCGGGCCCGGGCTCAGGGAGCCCTCAGCTTTGGGGCGCCGGGGCTGCTGGCGCCAGCCCGCCGGGAGGGTGGGAAGGCGGCAGAGCCGGCCCCCGGTGACCCTACCAGGAGGGGCCGGAGCGGCACGGGCATCGCCGCCGGGGCCGGGGGGGGAAGCCGCGATGCCCAAGTTCCCAGGCCGAGCCCTCCCGTGCAGCACTGTTACCGGGTCCCACAAGCCCAGCTCCCGCTGGCTCATCCGGGTAAAGCCCGTGGTAAAGATGTAGCCTTCCCGCGTGAAGATGGCCCGCAGGGGCCGCATCCCTTCGTGGGGCGCAAACCTCTCCTGGGGGCGGGGAAGAGGGTTAGCGCGGGTGCCCAGCACACGGCGCACGGACGGGCCCTGAGTCTGCAGCTTTCCCGCGTACCCGCGGGCGCTCCCTGCTCTCGTAGGCCGCAGGCGTGCGGGCCCCGCGGCACGCGGCAGCGTCCTGAGCCGGCCAGCGCCGCGCCGCGCCGTACCAGGTCCCAGAGCGCCAGCTGCCGCTCGCTCATCCTGCTGAAGCCGGTGGTGAAGATCTTGCCATCGGCCATGAAGATGGCGCGGACGGGGCGGGCACCCTGGTGCGGCTTGGATTTCTCCTGGCGCCGGCGGTTAGTGGGGTCGAGCCAGACAGACACGCGGGCAGTGGTTAGTGCGAGGTCAGCTGCGCCCGCGCCCGGGGACCCCGCCGTGCCCCTTGGAGTGAGGACCACGTCTCCATGCTCAGGCACGGCCGGGCTGGTCCGGGGCGCGGGGCTCGTGCTCGAAGGCGAGGCCGGGCCGGCGGTGGGTGCCAGGGCAGGCATGCAGGGCTGAGGATGGCCCGGTGCCGGTGGACATGGATGGGAGCGAAGACCCCAGCACCATGGGTGCATGGGTGGGGGGGAGGAGGAGCGGAGCCATGGCCTGGTCCAGTCTCCAAGGGGGCCACGCCTGGGCCAGGCCTTGGTCAGGGCCACGGGGCCCCAAGGCATCAGCCTTGACAGCGGGCGTCTTCCCAGGTCCCCGGGGCGGCTCTTGCTCTGAGAGGGCAGCTGGGCACGGACAGAGCCCGAGGGCAGCAGCTCCGGGGGTGCCCGGGGAGGGGGGGCGGCTGCAGAAAGCCACGCGTGTGCGCAGGACTCACCGCCACGACCTGCTGCTTGCGGGGGTCGATGACGCGCACGTGCTTGTCCTTGCAGGTGGTGACGAGCAGGCTGCCGTTGCGGTTCCAGCAGGCGTTGTAGATGAGGTCCGTGTGCACCTCGTCCAGCCGCAGCAGCATCTCGCCCGTGCCCACGTTCCACAGGATCACCAGGTTGTCGCCACCTGGGCCGGGGACGGCACGCTGGGGTGGCTCTGCCGGGAGGCTGGGGGGGCCCATGCCCCGGAGACACCCGCCCCCCCAGCCGTAGCACGCCACGGGGCCTTACCTGCGCTGAGCAGCACGTTGCGGGCGGTGGGGTGCCAAGTGAGGATGCCCACGCGCTTGGAGTGCCCCTCGAGTGTGACCACAGGCTCCGTCATGTTGCGCACGGGCACGTAGTCGGGGATCTGCCAGACCTGGGGTTCGGGGCGGTCGGTGAGACCTCGCCGGCACTAGGAGCCGTGGGGGGGTGCGCGGCCCCGAGACGGGGCCCTGCGAGCTGCAGAGAGCCACTGAGCCCCCCGGTTAAGGCCCTGGCCCATGCCCGCGTGCCCGCCCGGAGAGCCAGTAGCCAGTGCCCAGGGGGCTGGGGCTGAGACCCCGTGGCAGGGCTGGCTGGAAGGGGGCAAGCACTGGCTGGCTTTGGGGCACCAGCAGGAGAGGGGGTGAA
>NW_017728932.1:16804564-16813044 GCF_001723895.1 Crocodylus porosus | reverse complement strand
CACACGTGTGCTCAAAATAAAAATTTATTCGTTCAGTAACAAGGACAGGGGCTGCGCCCAGGCGCGCCTTCACATTTAAAAACAGCCGAGCAGGCCCGCGGCGGCGCGGCGCCCGGCCCAACGCACCCGACACATTGGCAGGCGGGAAGGAGAAGGGAGAAGGCACTGGCCCTCGCCCTCGCCCTCGCCCTCGCCCTGCCTTCCTCCTTCCAGCGAAGCCCCACCGGGGCCGCCGCTCTCCCCGGCCCCGGGGCTCTCCTGCGAGGCTCCCGGGGCGGCGCAGCCAGGCAGGGGGCAGAGACTGCCCGGGGCAGCCCCGCACTGTAAACAAGGCCGTGCCGCTGAGGGCTGGGCTGAGACCGGGCTGCAGCTCGCTACAGGAATGCAAATGGGAAGCTCCAGCGCCGGACACTGCCCGAGCGGGGGGAACGCAGCTGCGCCCCCCGCGCGGGGAAGTGCCCACCTGATGCCGCCCTGCAGCTGCCCGGGCGCGGCAGGGATGTGTGGGTGCTGCTGGAGCCTGGAGGGCTTTCGGCCTCACGGCCCTGGCGCTCCAGCCCTTTCCCAAGGCCTGCTCAAAGCAGAGACCCTGGCACCTTCACAGCCCTGCTGAGGGGGCCTATTCCGCCCCCCCAGCCTCGCCAGTGCCACAGCTGCAGGGGCAGAGCGGGAGGCAGGACCCCCATCTTCCAGGGCTCCCCCCTCCCCAGCACAGCGGGGGAAACTTTTGTGAGGCTGCTTCAAGTATTCAGGCTGGAGGAGCGGGGCCGTGCTGCAACCCCAGGGCAGGGCTGGGAGGGAGCAGAGCAGCTGGGGCTGGGGCTGGAGCTGAGCTCCGGGCAGGGAAGCTGCTCCAGGGGCTTCGCACTGCACGGGGAGGGGGGACAAGTGCAAAGGGTGACCCTGTCCTGCCTCTGCCTCGCCCCACGTCTCCTGCTGCAGGAAGAGATCTCTGCAAGCTGCGGCTGGGGGAGGAGACCCCCACCCCAACCACCCGCCGGTCCAGACAGCACCGCACACATCCAACCCCACCACGCACCCGAGCAAGGCTCAGCCCTTCTCCCCGTGCCTTCCCGGGAGAGATTTTGCAGGGCATTTGCACCTGCTCCCTCCAGGGCTGGGCTGCTCAGGCCCTGCGGGCCCGGGTGAGCAGGGCACAGCTCTCCTACGGGGGCCAACGTCTCACCCTGCGGCACAGGTGACACCCAGGTGCTCAGCACAGCCCTGCATCAGCTGGCACGCAAAATCAAGTTGCAACTCACGTCACACCCTTTCCCCCACGCTCTCCAGTACGGCAGGAACGCGTCCAGTGGCTCAGGGTGCTTGAGATTTTCAAATGGCCTAAAACCTTCCTTCCAGTCGCGAGCGAGGCGGCCGGGGCGGCAGCCCGGCCCCGGCGGGAAGGGAGCAGAGCTCATGCACAATGGACGCGGTATTTGGCAGAAGCTGGTAACGACAGGGCCTCACTTTTGGAAAGGGAAGACGGGCTCGAGGCAGACCTCCTGGAGGTCACATGCGGAACCGGGGGGAGGTGGCTTTGTTTCCAGTTTGCAGACCACAGTCTCACCCTTTTTTGTCGTTGTTTAAAAAGAAACCATAGGAAATGACAAAACCCGCTATAAATACTGTATATATACACAACGCAGGGGGAAAACCACAACCAGAAGAGACCTTCCCTCCAGGTTAAGTGTTAAAAGTGACAGCAGAGAGGAAAACCTTGCATTCAAGAGAAACAAACCATGAAGACACTTGCTGGCTTTGCAAGCAAGGAGAACCGTGTGGGTGTGTTTGCGGGCGTGTGGAGCAGAGGGAGCGACTCAGGCAGCACGAGCGAGAACAACTTTAGGGTGGTGCTGGTGGAGGGGAGAACGGTGGATACATGATATGGCCATTGTACACAGAAGGCCCACAGCAGTATTCAAGTAATGAAAGGGTTAAGCCCCCCCTTGTTTTAAAAGAACACCCCCAATTTTCAGGGCTCGGCAGCCCCCAGGCACTGGGTCATCTCTGGGGGAGGCTCCCCACGGCCTGGCCTCTGCCCCCTCGTTCACAATCAAAGTGCATGGGCATGGATTTGCAGGCCCCGGGAAGCGGGAGACCAGCACCCAGCCCTCCCTCCGTCTGCGCCAGACCCGTCCTGCGGGCTCGTGCCAAAGCAGCTCGGCTGCGGTCAGCAAGTTCCAGTTTGCTTACGTGGGGTCAGCCATGGGGTAACGCTGCATCCGAGCGCGGCGCTGCCGTGGCGCAAGGGAAAGGCAACGGGGGTGGGTTTAGCTTGGCAGGGGTGAGGGGGCTGCCGCCGTGATTTCCGCCTGGCTGGGGTGTTCTTTTAAAACAAAGAGCACGTCTGAGGTTATTGGAGTTTAAAAAAAAAAAAAAAAAAATTAAAAAACAACCCACGGCCTCGCAGTCGGAGTCACACACAGAGAAACACAACCCAAACCTACATGCGTCAGGAACAGTAAAATGACTATAAAATTAACCAATAAAGTGCATGTTCCTTATATATTACACCTGCCCCTGGGACGAGCGCGACGACGTGGGGGGGGTGAGGGGTCACGGCGCAGGGCTCGGGTTCACATGGTGTTATAGAGAGGATTGGGCGTCCGCTTTTTGTCACTAGGCTTTTTGAGTCTCCGCAGGGGGTGAGTTCTGCCGTGCTGCTGCCGGGGCGCCACGGCCAGCTTCAGAGCCGGGCACGGCGAGTCCGGCCCCGGCGCCCGGAGCAGCGGAAGTGCCTCTTCGGAGCGAGTCAATAGAGGTGGCGCACCGGGGACCGGGCCTGGCGGACCCACCCGAAACTCTTTGGCATACTGCACGAGGGGCCGCGCCACCGGCTTGCTCTGGGCAATGCACTCAGTCGTTTTAAGCTGCTCTACAAAATGCTTCGTGGGCTTTGGATCGGCGAGGCCCGGCAGCGAGGAGGAAGATGTGCAGAGCCTTCCAGGCGGGCTGCCCGGGGGCAGCAGGTGGGGACAGGGCTCGGAGGGGGTGCGCTCCCTCTCGGCTAAGTCGTCTTTCGAGAGGTCCAGGCAGTCCAGCTTGGCCAGGGAGGCCGAGCGCTTCATGTGGGACGGCGCTGTGAGCCCCGCGTGCCGCATGCGTTCCTCGAGCTTTGTGGCGCGCAGCTGGACCAGGCTGGGGCGGCTGCCGCAGCCCTCCACGCTGCGGCTGCTGGAGCTGTGCGGGAGGCTGGAGCAGAGGAAGAAGTCCCAGCCTTCGCAAGGCTCCCTCTGGCCCCCGGCCAGGCGGCCGAGCACAGTCAGGTCCTCGTGGCTCAGCAGCATCAAGGCACGGCAGCTGCCCCCGCACAGGAGCTGCCCGCCCCCACCGGCGCTGCAAGGTGCGGCCGGCTCATCGTCCGTGCTCGTGCTCTGCTCCGTGACGCCCTCCAGGAGAAACCGGCTCAGGCACTCGGGGTCTGCTGAGGGTGAGGGTATCGCCTGGCCAAGGGGGGAGGTGGCACCCAGGAGCATCCGTGTCCCACCACAGCCCTGCTCGGGGCTGCCTGGGGTGCTGGCCTGCTGGGCTGCCGTGGGTCCCGGTGTGGGAGGGTGGTGCAGTGGCAGAGACTGCGGGCACGCTGCGGCTGTCCCCGTGCACACCGAGGGGTTCAGGTTTTCATCCAGCGGTGGCAGCTCCGGGGTGGCTGTGCCTGGCCCCGTGCCACCCTGGCCGCAGCCAGAGTCACACTCGTGGAGGCCCACCAGCTCAGACGCCTGTGGGTACTCGATGATCTCGATCCTCTTGGGCAGGGGGCCGGGCAGGGCCGGCACAGCGGAGCTCTCCAGCAGCACGACCGTCCGGCGCTCCCGCGCTGGCCCCTCCTGCTCCATGCCGAGCTCCGCGGGCAGGGGCTCCACAACAGGGCATGTGCCAACAGGGGGTTCGGGGCTCCCGGGCCTGGCCTGGGGGCTGTCGCCCTCCCCGTGGGCTGGGGCTGGCTCATGAGATGGCTCCTCGCTCCTGCCGCGGGGCGCGGGCTCGGTGGTGGCAGGGTCGTTGCGGGAGTTCTTGCGGGTGGGCAGCAGGCCCCCAGGCGCTCCGTGCTGCTGCTCCTGCTCCTGCCTCAGGCGCTCCTCGAACTCCAGCGTGGCACGTCGCACCGAGCCTGGGCACCACTTGGGCGCCAGGGCAAGGCCTTCTCCCTGCAGCTCCTGCTGGTCCTCTGCTGGGCTGCTCTCCTCCGGGTCAGCCCCGTCCTCCTCTGCTTGCAGAGGCTCTTTTGCCTTCTCCTGCTGGGCCGTGCAAATGCCATCGCCTGGCTCGGCCTTGCCAGGCTTGTGTTCGGACGGCCAGCCTGCCTCGGCCGGCAGCTCGTGGACCGTGTTCCTCTTGGGGGCCGCAGCACCATCCGTCTTCTGCAGGCCCGGCCCCACGCCCTGGTGGATGGACTCGATTTCCGTGACGATCTCCTTCACGGATATTGAGTTTTCCGAGTGGGATCGCGTGAGGGGGCCCGTGCCAGGCAGCTCCGACACTTCCTGCAACACAGAGACACGGCCATTACAAGACGCACACCAGCACAAATTATTCTGGAAGGCCTGAACAGGCGTCATCCACCACTCCCCACCCCAGAAACCCCTGGCCCAGTGCAGCGCCACGGACCCAGCTCCACGCGGGCTTGCTAACAGCACCCCGGGCACCTCCAGGACTGCGTTTAAATCCCTCCCGCAGGATTTCTGCACAGCCACGGAAAAATTGGGTGCTCAACACGCTTGGGCTCCAGGCCTCCAATCTTTACAACGTAATGGAGATTGGCACCGACACCTGAATAAAACTGCCGTTTGGACACCCGGTTTCCTATGGATGTGTTCCTGTATGACCGCTCGTGCATACAGGCCGGAGCCCTCGCTGAAAGGGTCCTGCGAGTTCAAACGTTTATGACTTTCCCCTTGGAGGCTCGAGCAGAGCGGCTGCGCCCATCTGAGGCCCAGGAGACCCGTGGCAGAGTAGCCCGGAAGCGCTGCCTCATTCTTGCACCTCCCTAGGGCAGGACAGGATGGGTTCGTCCTCCCATCTGCAGAACTCTTCAAGTGCACGGCGACAGTGTCTCAGCAAGTTGCAGCTGACACATCACAGGCATCGGTTTGCAAAGAAGATGACCGACCTCGGCGTCCACCCACACTGCTCTGGCACCCTCGTGAATCTTGGCCAACCTCCCTCAGTCCCGACCCGCCGCCCTCCCGATTCTCTCCTCCAAGTTCTGGCCTCGTTGCTCACCAGCCCTCACCAGGGGCACTCTCCCCTCGAGCACAAGGGGCCACGAGGGGATTGAGAGGCTAGCCCAGGCATCTGACACCGACCCGCACCGAGTACCTGTAGTGCCTCCCACTCCTCTCCTAAAGCAAACTCTCCTGTGCTAGTTGTACGGAGACACGTGATACTGGCAGACTGGAAAGCTTCCTGCACATCTGGCCAAGCAAATGCAGACCTGCCGCCAGGAACATGCAAGCAGGGGCTGCCAGGAAAGCAATAAGCTGTCCTAACCTTTGCTTGCTCCTCGTCCGTGGAAGAATCTTCCGACGCTTGAGGGGAGTTGCCCAAGGAGCCGGTTCTCTGAACAGCGATGCCCGTCTCCACTGCAGGCGGCACCTCCAGCACCGATCCCTTTGTGACCCCGTTCCTCCCGCTGCCCTGCTCTTCCGGCCTCGAGTGGGAACAGGAGCGAGACCGGCTCTCTTGGGAGAGCTCCACAAATTTCTCCAGGGCGCTGAAGAAGTCGATGCGGTCCGTGCTGAAGTCAGCAGCTTCGGGCTGGGAATGAAGCTGCGGGCTCGGGGAATCCTGGTCGGGCGACCTGGGGAGGTCTTTTAGCCGGGCAGCAAGTTCTTCCATGGGGACCAAGTGCACGTTCATGTCTGGCTTAAGGGCATCTTTCTCCAGGTCATCCACTGTCAGGTCGGGGAAGTCCGTGGCTATCTCCAGGGGCTGGTCGAGCTGCATCAAGGCCTCGGACGCATGGCAGTTATCCAGGGGGCACTTGGATTCGTCGAGGCAGCAGCCAGCTGAGCACCCATTGATGTTGTTCAGGTTCAGCTCATCCTCGATCTGCTCAGCGTGGAAGTCTCTGGACGTGAACTCCAGATGGATCCTCCTTTCCTTGGTGCACAGCTCATCGATCACGGCCGCATCCCCCTGGAGCCGGCGCTCCACGCTCAGCTCAGCCGCGTAGGCGGGGGATGCCGGTGGGCGGCTGTCGCTGGGCTTGGCCTCAGAGATGCGGTCGGCGGAGGTGGTGATCTCCTTCTTGTTCAGCTCCATCCCAGGTTTGCAGATGGGCTCGTGGTGGTCGGAGAGGTCGCTGTCCGAGTGCGAGCGCCAGAGCTTGTTGTGCCGCTGCTTGCTGTGGGGGGAACAGAAGGGGACACGTGTTAGTCCCTCGCTGGAGACACGACTGTGCGTCACAAACCTGGCAGGGGTGAGCTCGACTTGTGGGGAGCTTCTAGGCCAGGTCTGGCGTGACAAATAGCCTCATCAATGACGCGCTGACCCAGGACTGAGTCAAGAATAACTGCATGCACATAGGTGGGCCCCCTGCACGCCCAGGGGCAGAGGAATGCAACATGGTTGGAAAAGCAAGCAAGACAGCCCCGGCAACCAGCCTGTCACCTTGACTTGGACTGTGGGGGTTTCTGCCTTCTTCTGTCATGGGGGTGTGGCCCTCCACCTGGGATCTTTCGAGTGTACGTTAACAACCTTTTACAGAAGCAGGACATTGGCTGCCATGGTCCCCCTGCTTTCCCTGCGCAGGGTCGGGTGCGACGATCTGTGCCGTCAGGGTGACAGCAGTTTTACAAAGGGTTGGGACGGTGGATTTGAATAGGATGCTTTGGACAGGGGTGGTCCTGCCTCAGGCAGGGGCTGGACTGGATGTGACCTCTGGAGGTCCCTTCCAGCCCCGCTTCTCTTGGACTGCTAGGATCCGCTCGCCTCGTGAGGCTCCCTAAAACTCCTAAGGCCAAATCCGGCCCTGAGGAAGCAGGCAGGACCCCAGTGAAATACAGAAATCACTGTGGCACAAGTGAGCTCGCTCCGTGTACTGCTTGGGCGCTTGTGCACCCCGATGCTAAGGGGGGGAGCGTGCATGTGTGCGCGTGTGCACACACACATGCGCTAAACAAGCCTGTTGGCCTTACGACAACATGCAAGCGAGGGGCTCCTGGCGTTGGCCCCTTCTCGACTTGGGCATGCCTAATCTGACAGAAGGTGATGGGTGTGTTAGCAGGACAAGGTGACGCAGGTAACAGCCTCGGGTGGCGTGCGTCAGGAAGGTCATGGAAGCAGGTAACAGCGGGCACTGAATACCAAGGAGCCCCAGGCAGGGGCAGCCTGGCACCGCTGCGGCACCCTCACAAAGACAATCCCGTGATAAGTCACGGAGCTAAGGAAACCAGAGCGGTGCGGGGGCCAGGAACATCCTGTGTGCTTACAGGAGGCCAAAAATAGCCCCTCTCGCTCAAAACAGCCCTCAGGACAGCCATCAATCTCCAGGCCGGACAGTGCCTGGGAGGGCCCGAGCGCAGCCCGAGTCACATGTGTGAGCCAACTCGCCGCCTGCTGTGTCACCACCTGTGCCACGAGCCCTCCCTGCCGCGGCGGAGGCTGTTTTTCAGAAATGGAGAAAACAAGGAAAACAAGTGATGGCACAATGCTGTTTTGGGGGCTGGCCCCGTTCCCGGCTGGCTGCACTTTTACCAGCCGCCCCTAGGAGGAGAGCCGGCACCGCTGGACTCTCCAGCTACAGCCGGCTGCGGCTGACAAGCCACCTCCACCGGGGAGTGCCCCAACCGAGCTGTCCTGCTGTCCCCCTGCCTGCGTGCGCGGGACCCCGGTGCGGGGTGACCGCAGGGGCAGTAGCAGGTAGGAGACTCATCGCCGCGCTAATCGGGCAGCCTGCGTTTGGCTGAAAGCTCCCCCTAGGCAGGGTTCAGCCGAGGGCAGAAGGAGATCCGACCAGCTACTGCGTGTGGCTTCTCATGTGGGAAATGAGCCTGGCCTCGAACCCCTGCACAGGCTGAAAAAGGCGGCTAAACACAGGGCCCTACAGCCACTGTGGGACACGTGCACTCACGTCCCAGCGGCCCAGAAGGCAGAACCCAGAGAAACGGGGCACGCCGTGTGCGAACGCCTTCCCTGGAGGTAAAGCCGCAACTGCCCCTTCTTAGTGCGGACCTGTGGGGTACTCCCTTCTGTCCGCGAAGCAGAGCTCGGTTCCTGGGGCTGAGGCATTGCATGGGGACCAGGGATCCTGGTTCCCTCCTCTTTTGCCTCTGCAACCCTGGGAACATCGCTTTCCGTGCCCGTTTCTCCGCCTGGCGATAGAGCTCAGCGTGCTGGTGTCACTTGGAAACCCACACCCTTGCTCGCAGGAGTGAGCCGAGTTTGCCCGACACCCCGGGCGGTACCTGTAGCCAGCCATAACCCCCTGGGCCCATTTCATCCTGTTAATTTGTAACCTCAAGCTTTCCCCTGTTCAG
>NW_017728932.1:16781481-16804464 GCF_001723895.1 Crocodylus porosus | reverse complement strand
CCTGGTAGCCAGCAAGGGACCAGGGCAAGGCAGGTCCCAGCTCTCCAATGGGACCTGGTAAGCCAGCTTAAAGCAAGAGGCAGCGACCTGGCCCCTGAAGCTGATGGGCGACAGCTCACTGCCTCGCCAGGGTGACTCAGGGCTGTGTTTACTGCTGGAAAGCAACATCCCAGTTCCCACAGCCCCATCGCCGCCTTCGCGGGCACGTCACCAGATCTGCCTGGCACACGGCTCTGCTCCCAACCCCGGGCCTGAAACCCGATCAGTCACGTGGGCGTAAGGCTGTTTTCTTCTTGCCCCGGGGACCTGCAGCAAAACAGAGCCAGGGGCAAGCAAAGGGAAGGGGACCATGCTGCACGGAGCAAGAGGAAGGAGAGGCGCTTTGGAGCCCAGTGAGAGGGTAGGGGAAGGAGTGTGGGGCACCTGGGGCCTGGCCACTCCTGCCAGGGCAGACTTCAGCATGCTACAAGCCTGAAGTCCACATGCAAACCTGCAAACTACCCTTTTACCTTCTGAAAGCCTTGCTGGAGACCCAGCTCACACTGCATGCTAGGCCAGGCTCAAGGGGGCCAGAGTATTGGCCAGTACACCAGCAGGTGCCAAGGAGTCACTAGACAGGCAAGCGAGGCCTGGCCCCACCATTCGCCAAGCCCTGCCTCATCCCACCCCGGCAGGCGGAGGTGGTCTTAGATGCACACCCTGCTTTGGCCTGCGCCAGAAGTGCTCTGAGACTCTCAATGTACTGGGGGGGAGAAAGAAGCGTCTTCTCCTTCCAGCGAGCCACACGAGGACATTACTCAACACCCGTCCCGCCCATGGGCCCTGGGAAGCACGCTGTGCCTGTGGCTTTGCACTGACCAGGCCAGGGCCAGGGCCAGGGATCCCTTCGGCTGACCCTGCGGCTCACCTGGCCAGCAGGATCCCCTGGTACTCCTCCAGCTGCCTCATGAAGCTGGGGTTGGGCTTGGTGACTGTACGGCGCTCCTTCACGTAGTCGTAGGCCCGGTCCAGGTTCCAGCCATACTCCTTCATGGCATAGGCGATCACTGTGGATGCTGACCTGCTCACCCCCATCTTGCAGTGCACCAGGCATTTAGAGCCGTTCTTCCTGATGTGCCGGGCGGGAGAGAAAAAGAGGGCTGTTAGAAAGTCACCTCGAAAGGATCTACGATGCACAGGTTGTACGCGAGAGGGTCTTCCGAGAGCCCATGCGTCTGTGGTGCACACAGCCAGAAGCGGGCACTCGGTGTCCACAGCTTTGCACAGCTTTTCCTAGACAGGCACCGCAAGGGTGTGCCTCGACCAGCAGCGTGTGCAAGCCTACAGGTCTGTGCACCCCCTTGCAGATTTGCTTGTGAAATCCTGCCTCTGGAAAGCAGGCAGAGGCACGTGCATTTTGCACATGAATTATGGGCTTGCCTTCTCCGAAGACGTGCCCTGACATGTTCCAGCTGACCACTGATGTGAGGTTAAACAGACAGCCGGGCCCTAGGAATAGGCCGAACTGGCCCGCAAGACCTCTTGCAAACAGGTGAACTGGCAAAGAGACCCAAGATGGAAAGAGGAACAGCAAAACCCCAACTCTCCCCGCACCCGGCCAATGCTAGACAGGCCTCATGACACACATCCAGGCCCCTGGGACCAAGCCTGGATGCTGGTCTTCTGAGACAGAGGGGTGTGACCTGCAGGGCAGTGTAAAACCACTGCTCTTACTGGGAGACGCCCTGGTGGGAAGCAAGCGAACAGTTGCTTGCCCAGATTAGCAAAGCCTGCCTGTGGCAAGCTAATCTCACTGCTCTGACTCAAGCAGCACTCCTGTTGACTCTGGGTGTTGTTCCCAACGAGGACAGGTCCATACCCTGTCCAACAACAGCTCCTGCTCAGACACAGGCTTTGCAGGCACCTGGTATCTCCAAACACCTCCCTCAGGGAGGTATTTTTCTGCCCTGGCGCCTGTATTAGGCACCAGTTCATCCCACAGCTCCAAGCCCTATTGAGTGCAGGTCCAAGCCCGTCACCTGGCGTTATCTGCCGGAACAAGCTGAACGAAACCGAAAACCCTGCCCGGGGGATTGCATTTCACAGCCCTGCCTCTCAGATCCTCCGGTAAAGACTTGCGCCTGGTTTGTGACCAGTCACAGGCTTATCGCGCTGCTCCAGGTCTCTGCGACAGGCATGAAAGGAGCAGCGGTTGGCTCCACTCGGGGAAAGGGAGCCAGACCATGGCTGAAAGGGGACAGGAGCTGGCGCTGCGCCAGGCTGCTGCCTGGAGATGGAGGCTTCCCTTGGGTGTGCTCTGCGCTGTTGTGTGCTCGGGGCAGGAGCAAGACAGCAGCATAGAAAATGAGGGTGGGAAGAGACCGCAGGAGGTCACCTCTAGTCCAATCCTCTGCTCCAAGCAGCACCAGCCCCAACTACATCATCCCAGCCAAGGTGTTGTCTACCCGGGTCTTAAAAACCTCCAAGGATGGAGACTCCACCACCGCTCTGGGTAACCTGGTCCAGTGCTTCACCGCCCTCCTAGTGAGAGTTTTCCCTAATATCCAACCTCAACCTCCCTTGCTGCAACTGGAGCCCCTTGCTCCTTGCCGTCATCTGCCCCCACTGAGAACAGTCCAGCATCCTTGTTTGAACCACCCTTCAGGGAGCTGAAGCCTGCTATTCAACCCCTGGCTCAGTCTTCTCTTCTCCAGACTAAATAAGCCCAGTTCCCTCAGGCTCTCCTCATACATCATGTGCCCCAGCCCGTTTTCATTGCCCTCCACTGGACTCTGATTTGTTCACACATTGCTCCAGCGTTTCTGGGCTGTGAGCTCTGCTGCCACTTCCCCTGGTACCGAGGGGTCACGCTTGGCAGCCAAGCCCGTGCTCCAAGGCATCCCAATGCTTCCTGCCATGGACCGGGAGGAGGGAGGCTTGCCAGCCCTTATCTGCTCACCCTGGGTTGGACACAGAGCTGCCTCGTTACAGAGCTGGTCAAGAGATCTTTGGGCTGGCGCCACTTTTCAAGTGCCTAGATAAAGGTTTTTCTCACTGTCAGCCTTGGACACGGTGGGAAGCCTCGGCGCACAGGCCGCCATTGCCCTAGCTGAGCACAGACCTCAGATGCATGCGGCTGTCACCTGCACGCGTGCTCCCTCCATGCACCCAGCATACCCCCTGCGGCTGCTCTGGCCACACCAGCTGCTCAGTGGGCCATTTCCTCACTGGAAAGCTAGACGCATGCTTGCAGCACGCTAGCACTCTCCAGAGCAACTCTGGTGTACAGAGCCCCACACCCTGCTAGCAGCGGGGCTGTGGCCTTGGGTGGTTTTATAACACCCGCATGGCAGCTCCGCACTTGGGACCGGGAGGGGGACGGCTCTGTGAAAGCAAGCTTGGGCCAAGAGGGGCCTCCACCCCTCACAGCTACACACGCTTTACTTGCCTTAAAAAATAACAGAAGTCTCCAGTAAACCAGTCGGGAGACAGAGCCATCACGGATTTGCTCATCAGTTCTAGGGCCACACAGATAGGTACAGCTGCCACACTAGGGTTTAAATACTGTGAGCTCCTTTTAAACCATCTAATTCCTGTGGGTGATATGTACTACCTGGACCTGTGGCTACCTAGGTCTCAAGAAAGGTTGCTGGATTTACTGCATGTAACTAGGAGACATTTGCAAGCAATGAAAAGCCCTCTTTGCAGCACCTGCAGTTATAAGACCGCTTAGCTGGGCACCCATAGGAGAGGGTTTTACTTGCTCGCTGAGCCCTTCCAGAGCAGTTGCAGTGGGCCAGGGCAGTGCTGCAGGCAACACAGGGCATCTGTGCTCGCATCTGCACAACTGCAGGTGGTCTGGCACAGGCAAACCAGAAGTCTTTTCATTCTGGCTTCTGCCACGTCTTGCCATGCAGAGGTAAGCCCTGATGCAGGGACCATCTTCTGTACAGTGCCCACCACCACAAGGCACTGCTCACAGTCACAGACAGGCTCAAAAATGGGAAGGCTGTATGATAGATACGCTCCCCATACCAATAAGGATGATTCTGGGGGGCAACTCCATTGACTTTTAGAGAGAAACTTGTCTGCACCAACAGCCACGTTGCATGCTCCTATTTTCCCCTGGTATTTTACCCATGTCCAAGCAGCAGTTCGGGTCATTCCTAGAGTCTGAAGCCCCCTCAGCGTTCCTCCGTCATTAGCTCAAAGCACAGCAGAGGGAATGACTGCGGACCAGGGCTTGCAGCTCTCGCTTCCCAGCCTATTCCTTGCATCTTAGATGAAGTGGGGAAAACCCCCCCCGAACTTCAGACACAGCGGGAGCTAAGTGTGCGAATGCCTCGCCCCTCATCCGGGAGAGGACACCCAGTGGCAGGAAAGCGGGAGAGACCAGAAGGAGGCACCGTGGGCACGGGAGACTCACTTTGCTTTGGAGATGAACTTGTAAGTGTCGTTCCAATAGGCCAGCAGGTCCGTCGCCTCCTCGTCGTACACCCGGATGTTGTGGTACTCGAAGAGTCCCGGGAAGAAGTTGTCGATTTCTCGAGTGACATTCAGAATGTACCGCACCCTGCGCGGAAGCAGAGGGCAGATCGGACCGGGCCGGCAGCCTCCACCTAGGACGCGGAGCTCATAGGGAGACACCACGGCCCCCAGGAAGCAGCACTGCCGTGCTCCCAGGCAGAACTGCCTTCATTTGCTGATGGGCTTTCAGTGCCAGTCAGGGGGCTTTCCCTTCAGCGTGTCTGCCTGTCTGTCTGTGGGATTCTGGGGTCCAGGCAAGAAGAGCAGGGGCAGTCTGTCCGTCTGCGAGCCCTCAGCTCACCCACGGGGGAAGTGACAGTGGGGGTGGCACCGAGCGAGGCGGGGGCCCGCTCCCGTGCCCAGCAGCTCACAGCCGCATGCCGCTTACCCTCTGTTCTGCAAGTCTTCCAGGTTGGAGGCGTTCCACTCAGAGCCCTACAGGGAAACGGAGGGAAGCGTCAGCAGGAGGACGACCCAGCGCAGGTGCTCTGCCAGCTGAGCTGCCGCAAGGCCCCCCCCACAGCCCTGCAAAGAGGAGCTGCCCGATCCCAGGCCCTGGAGACCTATTTAGATGGCAGAGGCGAGTGACAAACAGCCGGGCTAGCGCTTATCGGGCTGGGAATCGGCAACAGGAAGCTCTGCCAGGAGTGCTCTGGCTGGGGAGCTTCCTGCAAGGCCACAAAAGTTGTGGCAGCACAGAGAGAAGCCTTCCACAAGGGGCTGTGGCTGGCTCTGCGCTGCATGGACTCCGTGAACAAGCCCTGCTGTGCCACGAGGTTGCCCCTTGCCCGGGGGAGCGCAGGAGTAGCTGGTCAGCTGAGCTAGCAACCCAGTGGTGACGTGGGCAGCACACCAGCCAGTCTGGATGCGCCCTCCCCAGACCCTGCGGCTCAGGCTGGGGGAAAGGCAGGGCCGAAGAACCTGAGCGCCCAGCTCTCCTGCCCGAGACACGAGGCAGCTCCTCAATCCCATGGGAGGGAAGCTGGAGGCTGTACCAAGCAGCTGGGGGGCTGACACAGCCAGGGCTCCTGCAGCTGTGTGGAGGTAAGAGGGGCAGTCCAGGCAGATCTGGGGAACACCAAACCTCCGCATGCATGACAGCCAGCCGTGGCACAGGAAAGCCCTGCCGTAGAACCCAGCTCTGGAACCGCCTGCCCACACGTGTCTTGGAGAGCCGCAGCCCCTGGCACTGCTGCTTGGGACGGGGTCGGTGCAGCGCTGGGTCCGACCCAGCTCTGCCCATGCCACGTAGTGGGGTCCTCCATCGCATGCAGCCTGGCCCCAGCTGCCCAGTATTCCCAGAGGGACACGTATAGCTACTAGGCAGCTACTAGGACCCAGCAGGCAGTCCGAAGGCCTCAGGAAGGCAGTTCCTCAGATCCTAGGGCAGCTGGTCCTCTCCCCCTTGGAGGTACCGCCAAACAGAGGCCAGGGCAGGCCTCTGAGCCCTCAGCAAGACAAAGGCTCATTTTTCCTTGAGCAGCAAATGTGCGCTGGTGGACCAGAGGGGTGGAAAAGCTCTTGGGTTTTGCAGCAACGTGGCCAGGTGTAGTGGATTTCACAGGGTCTCAAGGGTTCAGTGTCCTGCTCTGCCTTGCAGATAACATCCCACGAGGCTGGCCAGCACCATGCTGCTTCCTCCAGTGAAGGAAGGCTCCTGCCATTTGCAGTCACAGGAGCCCTCCCTACTGTGACATCCCTCCCTTCCCCGAACGTGACGCCCGTTACATGGAGCAAGTGCCAGTGTCTGGGCTCTGATTTCCTGTATTGTTATTTGGGAACCCTCCCAACAAGACACCCCAGAGACCCCATCGTATGGACCCTGCCCTCCAGCTGCTTTGTGTTTATAAATGAAACTGCCGGCTACACCCAGCCCTATCCTTCCCTGCAGGAGCCGGCTCGGCCTCCGGCGCAGCCAGGGGAGCTGCAGGGGCAGGGCACTCTCTCTGGTGCTGCCCAGGGGACCCTGGGCGCAGTCTTGCCAGGTTAAGTGCACTTGAGCCAAGGCTCCGTGCTTGGCAGCTGCCTGACGTTTCCTGTATTACTCCCGACTCATTGCGTGGGCTCACATGAGCCCCTCTGGAAACCACCTGGCTGGAAGACAGTCACTAGGCCGGGGACAGCTCATTGCTCCACGTCTCCTGGCTCCCTCTCCACCAGGGTTTCTTGGAAGTGCTCACATCTGTCACAGCATCAGGGTGTTTTTAAACCTCCCTCAGAGGCACTGGGTGTTGGCTGCAGCCAAGGCTGGGGATTTTGACTGCGCTGGGCCAATGCTCCTGCTGGGACCAAAGCCTGCTAGGTCCCAACATATGCTCAGGGTCAGATCAAAGCCACATTTGGGGCCAGGAACAAATTTTACCCTGTGGTCAAACTGGTATGGACTGGGGAAGTTTCTCCCTTCCTCTGTAGCTTGTGGCACAGCCCTCTACATGGGATCTCTTGAGTGTATATTAACAACCTTTTATAGACATTGGCTACTGTGGTTCCTCTGCTTTCCCTATGGCAGGTTTGGATAGGATTTCTTGTGTGGTGTCAGGGTGACAGAAGTCTTATGGAGAGCTTAGATGATGGATTGTATGGGATGGCTCGGGCAGGGCTGATCCTGCCTGAGGCAGGGGGTTGGACTACATGAGACCTCTGCAGGTCCCTTCCAACCCCACTTCTATGACTTCTATGATCTAAGACTCCCCTTCTCTCCTAAACCATGGCAAGGAGCTCACACCATTCAACAAGAGAGGCCTTCTCTGTGTGGATGGACCAGCTGGTCCAGGGAGGAGCAGCCCGGTTTGAAAGAGGAGCCAACCCCATGGGATTAACCAGCCACACCAGGGTCCCTGGCCTGGCAGCTGAACGGAAACCTGGTGCAGTGCTGACTCATGAGAAGGAGGGGCAGCAGTTAGCCAGGGCCCAGCAACGAAAGGCGGCTAAACAAGCAAAACATTAAAGGGCGAATTGTTTACGCTGCTTTGGACAGATAATCTGCAGGGCTGGGTCAGGCCCTGTGGTTCCCACGAGCAAAAGGGACTCGCCATCCCAGAGGCTGCAGGAAGTGTAATGCCACCTGAGCCTTGCACAGCCCTCCCCTCTGCTCCTGCCAGCTTCCCTCTCTTGCTGCTGTGTCCTCCCAGAAGCAACGCAAGCACACTCGGGTGACCTCCTGCATGGGCCCCAGGGCATCTGTGGCTGGGATGTGGGAGGTGACAGCAAGATTGAGAGGGTTTTCCCACAACAGGAATGGCTCCTTTGGGGCTCAGGCAAGGCAAAGTGCCATGGCAAGGCAAGATTTATTGCCAGGCGATGCTCAGCGCAGCCCAGAAGCCAGCCAGCACTTGGTCAATAGTGCCACTGTCACTGTCAACTCAGCTCAGCGCGCAGGACCCTGGGACAACCACGCTGCTCTGCCTGCTGGCCAGCCCACTCAGGGCAAGAAGCATCACTGGCATTCGTGGGGCTGTTGCAAGTCAGGGATCACGTGATGGGTAACAGCACCCCAGCAGCTTGCTGGTGCACTGGGGCCAGGACCTAACACCTCACCAGAAAGACGTGGTCGAAGATCTGCGTGGGGCTGTCCATCTGCCCGAGGATCACAATCATCTCATTGTCAATGAACTCCTTGAACTCCCGGAGGTTGCACACCATCTGCATCTCCAGTTCAGTGCGGATCTGGAGAGAGAAGAAAACCCACGTGAGTCCTTCCTCTTCGCTCATCCCGGTGAACAAAGCACCATGCCCCCTCGCTGCACTAGGCTTCGGCTGTGTCCTACCAGCCCTCGGTGTGGCTAACTGGAAGCTCCAGGCTCACCTCTTTGGATGTGATGTTCTCCAAGTCCTTCTGCATCATGATCTCCCTTAGCTTGGTCTTAATCAGCCGCTCCGTGCGCTCGCGCTCCGTGGGGCTAAGGGAAGGAGGTGACAGCAATTTGCAGTGAGTGGGGACAGGGCTAGGCCAGGTGAAATAACACTATGGAGATGCCCCATGCACAGCTGCGTTTGAGACAGCCACCCGCATGCTGCTGAGCTGCCCCCCACCTGGGTGGCAGCCAGCACACTACCCCTTGATCCTAGCTAAGGCCCACATCTGGCTGGCAGCCTGGCCGTGCTGGGGACAGAAGCCCCAAGGAATGTGCCAGGACTGCAGTGGCTCGCCATCAAAACCTCTCCAGCATTTGGCATAATTTAAGTGGCTTTGAGCAGAGGCCTGAGCTCCCCCTACCTTTCTTGGAAAGGTAACCGCTCCACGCTGCCTTTTATGGAGGCAGAGGGCAGGCGGGCCGCAAATGCTTCCCCAGCCCTGCTGCCTGAAGCCTTATCTCCGCTTGCAAAAATAGCCTTGCTAATCAGCGTGGGGGGCGGCAACGACAGTGCTCCGAGCTGGCTCACCCAGCATCCTCTGCCAGGGCCCGGTGGGACCAGTTCATGCCACCTATTCTGCCTGCCTGTCAGGCTGCCAACACAGCAAATACACAGAGGTTTCTGCTTTATGAGCTGCTGTAATTCCTGTCCAGCTGGTGGGCTGTGAATAAGCTACACAACAGCCGCCCCTTTTAATCCCCAGCTTTCTTTCCAGGCTCTGCGGATACAGCCCTACCCAGGACTTCACTGCACCCAGCAAAAAACTTTTCTAGCGGAGAAAGGGGTTTTTAAACATGAATAGCTGCAGGGGGGATATCAGCCTGACCAGCTGCCAAAGCTTTTCAACCCACTTCCTTGTACACTAACAAACAACTCAATGCAAAGGCTGCTTTGCAAACGAACTGCCCAGGGTTGTTTTTTGCTCGCTGGGCTTGGAGAACACTCATGTCCAGAGTGCACCAGTCTGCAGGAAGGCACCATGAAGCCAGACAAGCACTGCGAGAAGCATTGTCCTTTGCCCTCCCATCTACCTGGGATTAGCTGCCAACACGTCCAGAGGCAGGACCCCTCCAGACAGCATCACTGAGACCACCGTCCACTGCATCACAACGAGCAGCTCTGCTATTAGCAACAGCTAGCTGGTCACTCTGGGCAGCCAGGCGGCTAAGACATCCTGCCTGCTCCGAGCACACCACAAGCACAGTCGTATAAGCCTTCCATCACAGCAGTGCCCAAGCACCACGTCACTTGGGGAAGACACTGCAAAGCCATGACTCTCTCCTCCATGGTTGGTATTAGGCATGTCAACCAGAACAACCACTTGGGGCGGCTGCTTGGCTCAGAGGCAGCTGGAGCTGCCCACATCTGGACGTCTCTGGGCACCACAGCAAAGCACTGGCTCCAAAATCAGCAAGCAACATGCCTGTGTCTGCCCAAGTGCAGGAAAGTCCTGGAAAACCCCAGTGTCTCTAAGAGACGCCCAGCCAAGCGCTCACAGCAAAGGACCAGGAGACAGGAAATCCTGACTCGTGGCTCCATTTGGACAGGTTCCTCCTGGGGCTTTGCGAATCACTTCGGAGAAGGGCATCTGCCTCCCAGGAGAGCCCCAGGGAGACGTGTGCAGAGCGCCGAGAGCGTGAAGCGCAATGGCAACACTGAGGACACCCAACTGCGCATGGAGAGTTTCCAGCAGAGTCCCTGTTGGCCATCCTTCCCCTCAGGCCAGGACCCACTTGTTACCTCCTCCAGCTGTGATCCCTGGGGCAGCTGCCTGGCTACGCAGAGACCATGCACCGGCTGTACTTACACGTCCGTGAAGAGGGCGGGCGAGTCGGGGCGGTGGGACTGCACATCTTGCATGGCATTCCACTCGTTGACGGACGACTGGTCGGAGTTGATGTGGCTCTCATAGTAGCTGACCCAGGTGAGGAAGAGGCTCCCGGGATAGTAGTTGTTGCTTCGGGCCACCTCACAGGCCTTGTGCAAACTCTGCAGAGCAGACCTGCAAGAGACACCCGGGCCTCAGTGCCTCGGCCCCAAGACTGCCCCCCACTGCCAGTGGCACCTAGCCAATGTCCCACTTGCCGGGCTGCCTCCCTCAGTCAACACACACCTCTAATGGCCCCTGGGTGTCAGGGGTCCCCATCACGGAGCAGCTGCTGGGCCCTAGGGCTGCAGGCTACAACAAATGCACATACCATCTGGCAGGAGATGGCAGGTGTGCGCCCCTCGGCATAGGAAGCTGCTAGGACTGAGGAAGTTGCAGCTGTGGGCAAGGCCCTGCTTTCCATGCACAGGCACGAATGCAGAGGTTGCACATTCCCCAAACCCTACACCAGGAGGGCACCAAACCCAGAAGAATTTTTGCGCCAGGGTTTTGCAGGTATTTAGGCACCTTCATCCCCCCCCCCGGCCCATGGAAGATGACAAAGTTCTCCCAGTTGCTCTCCAAGAACTGTTCTTTCCCTATTTTTAGCTGGTTTTAGACCTTGGATTGCGAGGGCAAAAATCCAGGGCAAAAGCCAGGGGGCAACACTGGCGCACGCCACGCTGTGGGTGGCACATTCTGCGCTGCCAAGACCTGAAGCTAGAAACACTTTAACAGCCATTAAATTCTATCCTGAGCCACCCTAAAACCAAACTGGTGGCCTCCAAGCTAATCACAGTGCCCATTTCCCACAGGAGACAAGGTCCCCAGAAATGGCACCGTGTCTGCTTGTGGACATGGCAGCCTTATTCTCCGATCACGTTTCACAACATGCCCATCCACAGCAGCCTGGCTCTGGGGGAAATGCTCACAGCTGCATTCCTCAGAGGAGCCAACTGTTCTGCCCTGTCACATGTCAGCCACGCGGTAGGGGATAAGCATGTTGTTGAGTGACCTGGTGGGATGTGCGCAGAACCGGGCCTGCCAAATCTGGAGGGGCTCGCTGCTGGACATGCAGCATGCAGGAGATGCAGCTTGTCCATGGCAGCCTCCAGACAAGCCCAGTACTACCCACGTGCACGTGTGGTGCACATGCACACAGACATGTGTGTGTGTGACATGTCTTGCAGTTTGGGACAGCAAAGCTATCTAGGAGAAGCAGCTTTCCCCTCTAACAGACCCAGGTAGCTGGATCCTAATGGGCCAGTTTGACTCACTCCCAACCGCCCTGGCAGCAGAAGCAGGTCATGAGAAATACCCACCCTGCTTGGCACCTCTACCTGACACCTGGGCATTGTGAGCAGTGAAACAGGAACTCAGATGGGGTGCATGCCCTGGGGTGCCCGCCAGGTTTTGCCCCTGGCCCAGCACCGGCCCCCAGTGCAGGCTCCATCGTGCGACTGACTCTACAGACCGGAGACCGAGGCTTCTCTCCCCATCAAGCTGCAGGGACGGTTACACAGACCACGGGCTCTGAGAGCAGCCTCCCATTTGCAAAGGAGGGGCTTGGCTCTGTGGCTGGGTCTCATGAGGCATCAGTGATGCACATGCCACCTGCTCTGGACAAGCTTCAGCTGCCCCAGAGAAAGGAGCAGCAGGGCAGAGTCCTTACCACATGGCCTGCACGGACACTGGCTTGAATATGTGAACCCTGTTATCCGTCGAGACGCTGAACCCCCTGGGGAGAGAGAAACAGTGCAGTGAGAAAGGCCTCACATGGCCTTCTTGTCAGCTACCATGGAACAAGCCAGGCTGGCAAAGAAACAATCCACAGTAATCCCCCCGGTTTAAGCATGTGCATCGGTTAGCCACAGATGCAGCAGATCATCCTGGCTGCGGGCACCCCCCAATGCACCTGAAGGGGCTGGGATGGACAGCAGAGGCGGGCTTTCCTGCAGGCTGTCCATAACTGGCACGGGCAGGAGTTTCCAAGCCAAGAGGAGGTTTGACAAAGGAATCGCCATGCTTATTTTTACACCCAGAGAATCTGTCAGCCCCTGACAGAGCCACAAAGCAATGTACAAAAGGCCCCTTCAAAGAAGCTTTCGCTACACACCTGCCCCTGCTGAAAATTCCCTTGCATCAGCAATCTCTCAGACACATACACGTGGGCACCACACATGAACAGACACACGTGCACACGCTGCTGCTCAACGCATGCAGCATCCCTCCCGATGCTCCCGCGTGGCCCAGAGCCCCTCAGCTTCCCGCCCGACTGCACCAGGGACACTTACCCATCCCCGTCCAAGTGGATAAGGGTATCGCTCCACAGTGGCAGCACCAGGCCCATGGTACAAGTACTACTGCAATGGAAAAGAGATAGTCAGGCAGGCGTGTTCCCAGGAGTCATCCTGATCATTTCACAGTGACAGCAGCACTTTGTATTCATCAGAAATCATGAATAAATCTCATGGCAGTGCAGAGACACCATGCAGTCAGCTTCGCTTGCTACAGGTGTCCTTGGCAGACTGAAGTGGTGTCTGACACGGGCTGTTAACCAAAGCTCGCGTATGCTAATGCCCTTGGCAGCCAGCGCAGAGCACGCGCATCTCCCCAGGGGAACAGGGAGCGGGATTTGGAAGCGGTAGGCTCTAGGAAGGAGGGCAGAGGGTCATGCGATCTGCAGTCAGCTCAAGGAGTCGGTGACAGGAAGGGTCCCTATCTTGTCTCGGGTGCTGTCAGCCTGAAGGCTCAGCGCTGGTTCTGGCTTGGTTTGTTGTGGTCGGCAGCTTGGACAGGTGCTGGGACCGGGACAGTATTACTCAATGCCAGCAGGAACATCGGCACGCGAGATTAACGGCAGGACCCTAGCGCCCCCCGTACCCAGCAGCTAAGCGCGGATTGCCGGGGGTAGTGTTATTTACTGGCAGTTTCACTGGTCTCCTGACTGCTCCTGTCACCTTAGCAGCACGCTGTGTTGGGCCATACACTTGGCTGGGCCAAGAGCAGAGCTAAAGTGATGAAAGAAGCAAAAAAACCCAAACCTGTTGGGTATCAGGTCCCCGGGCAAGGGGCTGAAATCAATATGGGATCAAAGAGAAGTCTTCGTGGAAAGATCTGGGTCGTCCTGTCCTCTGCATGCTAATGCTTCGCACTGGACTTGCTCAAGTGCGCATGGTCTAACACCCACCCCGGGGACCAAAGGGGCCTTAGCCCGGGGGGCAGGTGTGGAAGGGCCCAAGGAGGCACGTCCATACACGACTATTTCTGTGGCCTGCAGGAGATGAGCTCATGGAAAAACTCGATTCTGCGAGGCTTGCCGAGGTGGCCAGGGTATTTTTAGTGACACCCTTCACCCGGTGCTTCGCAGGGGCCGTAGCAACTGCTCTATTTTGAGTGGTAAATACTGAGTGGACCGGGGGAGGGCCGTAACTCTAGGAGGCGGCTAAAAACGACCCCGCATCGTTATCGGACAGCGTGAGACCAGGTGCCAGCGAGCCCCCTCTCGCCACGGGGGCGGCCGGCTCGGATGCTGGAGCCGACGGCCGCAGCATTCTCCTCGAGACCAGCTCGGTGTCAAGGCTGTGCGGCCCCGTGAAGCGTGAGCCCTGCACTGACTCCCCAGGGCTCGATCCCTCCTGCACACAGCACCGTTTACATGCTGCTCCTGGTGTGTAAATGGGGCTTTGAGCTCAGCACCCGACCAGAACTAAAGCTGAAGTGCAAGCGGCTGCTGTAAATCCCCAAGGACGGCCGAGCAGTTTCTGCTGGGTCTACCGTGAGCCTGAAGACTGGCTGCTGGAGGGGTAGTTTGCCCCCAGTACCACAGTTGGCAGCAACTAAATCACTCACACATTGAGATGCCCCTCAGCACTCTGCGGCTGGTGCACAGAGCCCACATCACCAGGGACTTCCCACAAAGTTGCCACAAATGCCGGGCATCCTGTTGCCTTCCCTCATACCTGAGAAAGCCCAGCAGGCAGCCTGTTCGGGTACATGCCTCACACCCTTCGCTCTCTACAGAGCACCCTGCGTCCCCTTTTAACCTCCAGCTAGGAAGCCTCGCCCAGCACAGCTGGCACGGCTCGCCCGGGCTTCCAGTTACACAGGCAGCAGAGACGGCGTAGTGACCACATTTTGCAACCCTCAGGGAAGCTCAGCAGCCATTCGAATAAACGCAGCGAGGCACTAAGTCCTGATGACGTGCAAATAGCCACACAGCCCGCCCAACGTGCCCTGTGGAGCCCAGATGCCACCACTTTGTGAGTCCTTGACCACCTCAGTGAAGGACTGTCACTGTCCCACTCAGCTCAGGCTCCAGGCATCTGCAGCTATGGCTTTTTATTATTTCACATGCTCCAGGAAAACTGGACATGATGAATATAAACAAGACCTCAGGGACTCTCCATTAAGTGACTGTAATAACTCTTCCGGTGTCTTGCTTGGGCTCATTGGACCTGTATTTTTTGGGGATTTCCAAGTGAAGCCCTTCCTGCCAGCTCGTGGCAGCATAATACTTGACCTGGACGGCACATTTCAGAAATACAGTCCAGGATCTCCCCACCCTTTAAAGAGCTAGGGCGGGAATCTGGGGGCTGTGAACAGGGCTGAAGCCTGAGGCTGTCTGTCCCAGACCAGGAGGAGGCCCAGACACAGGTCGGTACCAGGCGCCATTGAGAAGAGGTCCCTTCCTGCCGTGGCATGCCAGGTACCTGTCATTGGAAGAGAAATCCATTCCTAGGACAATGCTTTCCTCGGTGTCTTGCCGGCCGTTGGTGGACACCACCACCATGTATCGAGTGCGGTTCTGGTACGTGCTTTCCAGTCTTACAGCCTGAGGGGAGAAGAGGACAGAACAGCCGAGATCAGCAGACGTGCCAGCGTCATGCACACGGGCACTCGCGCGCATCGCCCTTTCGTGCCAGACAGCAGGCATCGGTCACTGCCAGCCTGAGCTGGCCTGGGCACCGAGGGACTAGAGCACCTCTCTTACACCGGGGTCTTGCCCTGATGTGCTCACTGCAGCCTGCTGACGCGGGGAGCTCCATTACAGCCAGGGGGTGTTGCCAAACACTGCTGGCAGCAGTCCACGGGGTGGCTGCTTTGGTCCTCTGGACCGTGCTTGCCCCAGAGAGGTGCTCCTGCCCCACGCAGCTCCTCACAGGCATCGGCTGTGGCTCCAGAGGAAGCAGCTGCGTCTCCCTTTCGAACAGAAGAGGGAAGAGCCGACCCTGCTCTGGAACTGGGGAGGGCTGATGAAATCCAGGCAGCCGGCTTGCCGGCTCCGCTGGCGCGCTTCTAACAGGCGCTGAGGCGACGGGACCGCTGTGTGAGCACCCTCTGCCAAGCCGGCAAGAACAAGCCGGCACCGAGCTCCAGCAAGACGACAGAAAGCCTAATGCATGTGCCAGAAGCCAAGGGGAGCTACCAATTTGTGTCTCCCAAGGGCAGGCTGCGGTGCACCCAAAGGAGGGGCTGCAGCTAGCGTGCATGTGCCTGCATGTGTTCAGCCTCGGTGGAGGCAGCACACTTTGCGCTTTCTGTGCTCGCTGGCTTCTATCCCAAGAGGCCCGCAATGACTTTAATGGAAAAACCCACTTGAAGAGAAACCAAGGCTCCCACAAAGAAAGGAGATCTCTTAATTATGGTACACTGAGTCATGAGCTTGCTGTGGGCCGTCTGAGCCAGCCCAGAAACCGCGTGCATCCCGGGTGTTTATGCTGCCACTGGGATACGGTTTCCTGAACTTCCCAAGGAACCTGGGAGGAGCAAAGGAGGACAAGGGGGGTGGAAATAAAACAGCTGTCACAACCCAGTCCCATCCCACTCACAGCACGGATACCTGGCTGCAATTACATCCAGGACCTGAAACTCCCCATCATGCTTTTAAGCTTCTTGGTCTGCGGTTCTCAGGCAAAGGCCCAGGCACAGAGCCCACGTCTCACACCCTGCTCAGGCAGCAGGACCTGTATGCCTGCAACCCGTGGCACAGCTCACCTGCTAGCTGGGGCAAGCTCTGATTTCCTGGTTAAACCCTCCAGGCAGTGGAGCGAAGCCTGCGGGTTTGGCAAAGGAGCTCCCTGCCCAAACTCTGTGCTCTTGAGAAGCTCAAGGGAGAACTGCAGCCCTGGTAGGCAGAGTGCCAGTGCAACAGCTAGCACAGCCGCCAGGGCCACGGCCCACCCCACCTTACGGGGGACTAGGCAGCTTGGAGCTCGACTCGACGTGGCACAACACAACGCTCTGTGCAGCGGAGGTAGTGCCCTGGCCCTGTTGCTCTAGGCTGAACCACGCACCTCATCTGACCTCTCAGTCCTGGCCACGATGCACGTCTTCTAGCAAAGTGGGGACAAGTTTGCTGGGTCCAGGATGGCTGGCTGTCCAGGCGACAGTCTTTAGGACTTATGCAGGACAGAGGGGGTGAGGAGTCTAAGCCAAGCTGAAGGGTCCGTGGGAACCAGAAAACGGCATGGGATTGTTCACCCACAGAAGACGACAAAACCCAGAACGAAGACGAGCAGGAAGCCTCTGCTCCCCAGAGCCCAGGGAGCCTGAGCCGCACGGGTTCCTTTCTAATTCCTCCTCCTGGCCTGTCTGGCAGTTGGAGGATTAATGTAATCTAATTTACTACACTAAACCAATTTGGGTAGTGGTAATTAGAAGTGCGGCTTTAACGCAAGACCTTTCAGCGCCGGCTGCCAGGCAGGTGCTAAAGGTCATGTGGCCTCAAGTCACAGAAAGGATTTTTCTCTTAGAGATTTTTAAGGAAAAAGCAGATTTTTTCTGGTTTGGCACTTGACACCCAATGAGCACCGTCGCCTCTCCCCTTGCAATTTGTTATTTTAATGAACCGAGTGAAAAAGCTGCACTTTGCACTGATAACAGAGCTGACCCTCGAGCATCCCTAAGCCCTCTGCAAACAATTAGAGCCTCCTTGTGCCTGGGAGGACAAGGGCCCCCGACCCCTGGTCCAGGAGCTACCTCCCGCCTTCTGAAGTAGAGCGTGGAGCAGCTCCTTAAGTGTTACCCCTCTTCACCGCCTGGGTGTGCGCTGTGCTGGTTCTCTCCAATTAGCTGCCCGCGCAAGGGGAGATCTTCTTCTTTAAGAGGAAGCGTGACTTACACCACATGAAATCTACTGTAGTTATTCTTGGGCCCGGCTCCCCTTCCAAGCGGCCAGCTTAAATATGCACCGTGATTATAGTGCAATTCTACCTTCTGCTGTAAACTTGCTCTGCCAAAGAGTTACATCATGCAGTATTTACCCAGCCACAGGCAAACCACATTGTGCAGGTTCAAAGTCCACACAGAGGTCCCGCCCTTCCACCCCAGGCACGGCGCACAGAAATCTCTGCCACTGCGGAGGCAGCGGGCGTTTCTAAGCTGGAAGTTTTGGTTGGAGGCAGAGCAAGAGCCTGCGCTTGGAAACGGCTCCAAAGGCTCGGGCGTGCTTTACCCCATTTTCTTCTCTCTCCTGGGCCTGCACTGGAGCTGCCAAAGGGCCCAATGTGGTGCTCGTGGAAGCCTGTGGGAACAGTGCTCCCGGCTCCAGTGCCAAGCGGAGCAGTGCAATCACTGCACCAGGCCTCCGAGACGTGCAGCTCGCTCTTCGTGCCGCCAACGCCGGAGGAGAGGAGAGCGGTTCTTGCGGCACTGTTTACATTCGGAGTCTCCGCCGTGTACGTTATTATCCAGGAGCCTCTTGCCGCTGCGTGCACCCCTCCTTTGTCTGCAATCAATGGGATTCAAGTGGTCTATTGAACTTAACCTCCTGCCAAATTTTAGCATTCTGAATTTAACGCTGCACAAAAGGCTTTGTGTCTCAGCCCACAGAGTCCTCATTCAGCTACGAACAAGGCCAATTTGTCCCTACTCGCACAATGTGGCCACTGATATTGCTGAACAATTACTTGCTCAATAATTTCAAGCAGACTAACACTGGGCCCAATCCGGCAAAATGCTGAGCATGCCAGACCCCCACCCACCTCGCTGGGAGCCAAGGGCACTGGATGCTTTGCAGAAAGTACCTTTCAGACGGGTTTCCAATGAATCACGACACAGGCAGCAGCAAAGCACTTTTCATTGTCATGGTCAAAGTTTAAGTGCTTTGCAATGACGGCAACTGCCTTCCATTTAGACTAGATCCAGCTACGTGGTGGGCCAGGAGGAATCTGCAAACCAGTGGTGCTGGAATATCTCCCATGATGCTGGCTTGTCCATGGGGGGAGTGGAGGGGAGCAGGGGTGAAAAAATTGTTGCGACAGACCTAGACTAACCCAGCCAGCATTAGAAGGCCGATCAATGGTGATGGAGGACAAGAGGGAGAAAAAAGGCACTCAGGATCCTGTAGGCACATCAATGCATTCAAGGCGTTTAAGACACTGTCAGTTCCCCCGCACTTCCCAAACCCACTCCTTTCTGTTTTAGGAGATACCCATACTATAGATCCACCACTTCTTTCCCACTGAAATCCCCCAAAGACAGGTACAACGTGCTGCCTAAGCAAGGGAGTCTTCCCCAGACCACCCTGAGCTACCAAGGCAGGCCCAGGACGGACCGTGGTGGCTCAGTGCTCAGCCGTGCTGTTATGCAAAGATTTGAGGATGCAAAGAACTTGACTGAATTTGCTGGGATGCAGCTTGGGCCAGCTGGATTCATTACCTGCGTTGCTGTGGTAATGTTCTGGGTTTTATGACAACAGCTACAGGATCTTGAGCGACCACGAGTGCCCAGGATGCGGCTCAAGTACATGGCAATAAACAAAGGCGGGAGCCCTCGAGTCACCCGTTCACCCCGTCTCCCTGGGCAAATAAATAAGTCGGCCTTCTTTATCAGCCACTCCTTCTCCGTGTAGCTGTAAAGGAAAATTCCCACCTCCACAGCCCTTGATAAAGCAGAGGCCATGCAGACACATGTGCCCCACTGCTGTGGTGAGTCACAGCCGCTGGTGTGTCAAGCAGGCACATTCATTCCCGCGGAGCATTAGTCAGGAAGCAAGGAGCCAGCCTACCAGGCGGATGTTGTCCTCGGGCCGAAGCAGGATGAACATGGCCTGCAGGTGCTGCTGGAGGTCTCCTGCAGGGAGAGAGGGGGAGAGGTGAGGCCACAGCCCAACACAGCTGCCCGCTGCTCAGCTGCCCTGCCTGCTCCAAGGTCCAGGAACGAGGCAGGCAGTGGCCCCTGCCAGCACCACCAGTCTCTACTCGGGGGCGACAAGCTTCTCTGGCACGCGGGAAGCAGCTTTTCACCCTGGACATTCCCTGTTCTCACCTCCCGCAGGCCCCAGTCCCACCACCCCCTTGACAGGAGCTTGTGCTTCCTGGGCAAGCTCTGTCCCTGTGACACCAAACACACTACAGACAGAGAGGGTCTGCCTTGCCCTCAAGCAACCCCCAAGCCAGGGATCCCACCTGCATTTCTGGGTGGCTTGGGGAAGACACACAAGCCTTTCCTGATCCCCCCAAGACACATTTTAGCCTCCAGAGAGCCCTGGGACTGGGTCTCAACTGGACACAGGCTCTCCACCCAGCAAGAGGCATTCAATGACGGCCCTGTTCCAGACAGCGCCCTGTCCCTGGGAAGAGGGATCCTTGCCCAACGTGGCCATCCTGCAGGGACTGGCTGCTGCAGGGGGAGCAACTACCACCACTGTCATCCCAGCTCCCTGCTCAGCTGCTCACTCTCCTCCTGCACCCCCAATGCTGCTGGGAGACTTCCCCGTGCCAGAGGTCACAAGGGCCAGCCCGACTGGGTGCTGGGGGCCACAGCTCCATGGTAAAGGCTTAAGGAGGCCTCAGCCCGGATGGCTCCTGGCAGGGACAAAGCCTGCAGTTGAAGCCTTTACACCCCACCAGCAGCTGAGAAAGCAAGCAATGCTTCTCCCAGCAAAGGTGAAGAACCGCGCGTCTCAGGGCTTTGAACTGACAGCGGAGCTGGAACTGGAAGCCAGCACCTTGTAGCATCCCTCACAACACACCAAGTGTTGCACAGCAGCTTCAGAGAAGAGAGTGCACAAGCAACTTGCCAAGCCGGTTTCTCTTCCTGGGAGGCTCCAAGGCCAGTCAGCCAGGGAGCAGACAGACACACAGGAGCAGCTGTGTTGTGTTTCTTCTCCTTTCCCTGCTGGCCAGCCGCCTGCCAGGGCAAAATCCTGAACTTTCAAAGCCGGTCAAAGCATCAGGACCCTGTTTAGCTCTGCCTTGACAACCAGCCCAGCCGCGCTCCACGTGTGGACCTCAGGATGCCACACAGGAGCAGGGAAGGGGCAGATGTGAGCAAGGAGGGCACAGCACCGAAGACTGCATGGGCTGTCAGCACGGCTGGCGTCGCAGCGGCAGTCGCTGCGTCTGCCCCTCTGTCCTCTGGCAGACGGCAGTGAAGCAGCAGCCAGGACAGGATGGGAGACAATGCACCTCACCCCTCGCAGGGTTTAGCTTCAGGACAGCTCAGAGGTCTTCATTACAACAGCAACGACAGACACGCGAGCGGTCTCCAGGTGGCACATCCTGCCAGGTGCCCGGGCAGCGCTTGCAGATAGAGACACCAAGGCAACAGGAGGCCAAAGGCTATTACCAGGCAGGCCAAGGACAGAGCTGGGATTAGAACCCAGTTTTCCAGGCAACAGAGACTCCAAGAACGCATCTATTATCTCTGGACAACTTTGCCCCCCCTTGCCTGCAAACAGTTCAGCTCCTGCTTCCATATCTGGGGAGGGCAAGGGCACATGTAATTTTTTCCGTCCTCATCCAGGGCTGCTTCCTCAGGCACCTCAAAGCCTCTGATGGCAGATGATGGGATGAAACTGCTGTGGAAACCCTGACTTGAGCAGCTGCTTTCCAGGGGGGATAGAGCAGAGTCCAGCGTCTCTGCTGTCTGTTGCTGATACCTGAGCAAACTAGAAGTTCTCAACATCGCCCCAAACCATCCAATCCCGGACGTGCCCTCAATGAATCAGCCCCGTGTACACAATGACCCAGCAGCGTTTGGGCTGTGTTCTTCTGAGGCTGACTTGTCAAACAAAGAAAGCAGAAAACAAGCCGAACTTCCAACGGAGCAGGAGGATGAAACTCAGACTGCCTTCGTATCGTCCATGCCGTTTGTCAGCATCCGGACACCAGTCATGCTGATACGGCACGGTGTTTTCCTACCAGCATTCACATCCGGAAGGGGACTTTCCTGGTGTGAAGCTGGTTAGGGATCAGGGAGAACAGCCTGCAACCCCTGGTGTTGTGGTGCTAAGTACTGAACACCCCCTCCCACACACGCACGCACCCAGGACAAAGCTTACGGAATAAGCTGACAGCTCCTGGGCCATTGTGGGCAGATATTCAGGCCGGCGTGTCTCTGCGCTAGCGATCATTTTGTGTGACCCGGGAGGAAGCTTGCATTCTTGGCAGCGCAGCGGTGGCTCAGCTATTTATGGAGAACCAGTGACCAAATCTGTGGGCTGTGACAGCCTCCTTAAATCACTGCCTGGGTGAGTGCAAGCCAACAATCTTGCAGCCTGCTGGGACCAGCAATGCGGCCCCGTGATGTTTGAACGAGTGGGAACGGTCGCGCGGAGCCTCGCAGCCGTGAGCTGCGCAAGCCGTGTTTACACAAGGCCGCGTGCTGGCGCACACGTGGCTTCCGTCTGGCTGGCAGCGAACCCGGGAGAGGGTGCATTCGGGGACAGGGCAACCAGGCCGCTCTGGCAAGTGGGGGCACACTTACCTGCATGCTTATTGCGCCTGTGGCTGATCCTGGGAGTAGAAGACCCATTTCCTCTCGGCAGGAAGAGTGCTGCCCCTTTCACTGTAAGGAAGCTCTCGCTGATGCTGAAAGAGAAAGATGCAAGAGCGTGAGCAAGTGGAACCCAGCCCCCGTCTTTACAGGGAGAAAAGCAGCCAGGTGCAAGGGGCCACTCCTTGCTGCGGATGGTCCAGCCCTCTAGAGAAGGCACACAGGCCCCACTCCATCTCTGGGCAGAAGACAGCAAGCTTTCTTTTCCCCCTAGAGATGTGACAATATGCTCAGGGTGCACCTACAGAGCAGTGCGAGCAGAGGAAAAGCGCAGAAGGCCCCTCCGATACTTCCACCCCGAAACGGCACGCAAGCATGCCTGGGGCAGTCCCCAACAGGGCCTTTGTGATTCGGGTTTCTCAATGCCAACACAGGGCGCAGGCCTGGGATCTGGACTGCCACGCATGTGGATAACTCTGTCCCTCGCTGGTGAAGCAGCCTGCTGATGCCCCGGAGCTGCGACTGCCTTGCACTGGTAGTTGGCTGAAGGAACATCAGCGTACATGACAGATTCACGGACCACAAAAGGCTACTGTCTGATGAATCATATGACAACTGGCTCGCAAGGAGACTCGTGTAAATTAAAACCCAAATTAACGCTGTCACCTTAAGCTGCCACTTCTTGCCCTTGCTTTGCCTTGCCATCAAGCAACACGAAGTGCGAGAAGCATGCCACCGACCCTCCTGAGCCCTTCAGCCACTTTCCTGTCGCTGTTTTGAAACAGAGATGCTGAACCAGGGTGCCAGGGCTCCTGGGGTGCCCTATGATCCTTTCAAGGGTGCCAAACCCGATTCCCCGGATAAATCCAGAGTTCTCCAATAGGAATCCGTACAACCGTCCTGCTCTGCTGCTGTCTTTCTGAGGTCTTTGCATCAGAAGAACTACTCTAGTATTTTTCTACAGTCAAAACACAAGTGAAAGGTAAGTGCTGGCATTTTCTGATGTGCGCCTTGAGTCTGAAAAAGTTGAGGAT
>NW_017728932.1:16775075-16781381 GCF_001723895.1 Crocodylus porosus | reverse complement strand
AAAAAAAAAAAAGGGTAAACCAGAAACCACAGCCCCGGGCAACAGGATGGACTGCACAAAACGGAGACAACGCAGGAGTCACTGCCACCGTGCCCCTGACAGCCCCGCGCCATAAAGCTGCCAGCTTGCTACACGCGTTCCCCCCAAGAGACCGGCCACCGTAGTTCCTGCCACCATTTATATAAACCTACAGGCCATTATTTGCTGCTCTGAAAAGTCGAGTTGAGGAAAAGGAAGTTAAAACAGCAAAAAGCCCCTCCACGTGTTGGAAGAAAGTCATGAGAATTGGAGAGAAGCTGGAGCAGACCCAGGGAACGCCCTTCATGCACGCGTCTCCTCTTCACACGCAGGGGTCTCAAGTCACTGAGCCAGGCAAGGCGCTTCAAGTTAAGTCATTTCAGCCCCTCTGAAGACAGAGGCTTTGCAAAGGATCCTGTCGTCACCCGGAGCAAAGAGCCAGGAGGCCAGAAGCACCCTCAGGTCAGCACCTCCTGACCCAAGCGGCTAGAAAAGCCCGAGGTCAGAGAGAAAACTGCATTTCCCCAACCTCTGCCAGGACCAAATGCCACCTCTGGGGGAACGCTGCTGTCCTTGTTGCAGACGCCTGTCAATTTGGCACTCTTCTGCTGTGCTGGGCTTTAGAAAAGCAAGTACCCTCCCGGCTCCCCACCTTTGCTTTTGAGCCCGCCATATCCCAGGGGCTGAAGAGCCTGGAGCACAAATGCCCCGGTGCAGCCTGTGGTCTCCCCTCGGCGTCACCCGTTCCTGGGCTATAACCAAGACCAGATGCATCCTGACACACAGGCGGACGTCCCGGCCAAACCCGAGCTGGGGCAGAAAAGAAGTTTTCCCCAGCTCAGAATGGATCGAGGATCATTACTGTGCTCGATAAAGTGGATCAGCGGGCACTTGAAACAGCTGCTTTCTCAAGGAAACGAGCCAAGACCCCCGCGCCAAGAATCCCAACCAGCTGGCCTTGGGCACCAGGGAACGGCGATGTTTCCTACGGCGGGTCCGGGCCCCTCGGCTCCTTGAGGCACCCGTCGGACGTACCAGGAAACTGTTATTTTGAAACCGCGGCTGTGGCAGACCCCCCATCCCTCCAAACTGGCTGAAGAATCATTGCAGAGGCCTCGGGTTCTGCAGACGCGCATTCCCGCTTCCTCCGACTAGCAGGACAGGTTGCCAACTCACCGGCTCCAGGGCGTGGGGAGGGAAAGCATGGCCCTCTGCCAGGCTGAGCCGCTCCATCCAGTGTGATTAGCATGCAGGAAGGGCCCAAGGCAAAGAGGTCCTCTCTTCCCCTTTCCTCTCCCCTCTGCGCATCCAGGCCCAGGGCACTATCAGAAGCGCCCGAAGATCGAGCAGCCCTAGGAGAAAGAGCGGCATGGGAACAGCAAACCTCCTCTGTAACCTGGCTGTGGCAGCCCACTCAGTTGCTGCTGGGGGTTTCCCGGGGCAGCTGAACTGGCCTAAGGATGCAGTTAGGGGATTAAGCAGCACGCGCACGGAGAAGCACCGAATGATCTGCACCCAGATGGTCTCTGGGCCGCGCAGACCCGTGCCAACGCTCCGTTTCGCCCGCATCGCGCAGCAGAAGGCAGGACGGAGCAAAGGCACAGCCAGCCCCCAAACACCAGCGTGGAGAAAGGCGCCGGGACCATGCCTGGGCTCCACGCGGGCTGGTTCACCGTGCCACAGGGCACTCGCTGCAGACACGGAGCACGCTGCGCTCAGGGATCACGACGTTCCTGTTCGGCCCGTACCTGGCCCTGGAGATAAGCGTGTGCGCGGCAGCTGCCAGATGAGCTGTGGGAGGATTCGGCTGCCCTGGTATCTGGGGTGTGCTCCCTTCCAGGTGCGCTCTCGGGCCGGGGCAGGCAGGGTCGAGGCTGCACGCTGGGCAGGATTCTCCAACGCCCCGCACTCAGAAGCAGAGTTCAGCCCCCGCGTCTCCCGGGGCCCTCAGCCCATCGCAGCACCAGGCACATCACCCGGACAAGGGTGCGCCCCGCTGCCCAGAGCTCCCGGCTTCACCTGCACGGCAGCCCTTATTCTACTGCAGAACTTGTAACGGGCCCTGGCACAACCCGAGGGGACAACTTTGCTCCGTACAGGAGAGTGGGGATGAAGACGAGCCCGAACACCCGCCGTGACAAAGCAAGGAACACCACGACACCAGGCATCGCTGCTATTCTCTGGGGAGAAGGTATCCCCTTGGGGCCACCCCACCCTGATGCCAAGGCACTTCTTGATCTGGCACGTTGCACAAGCAAAGCAGGGGCCGTTCGCCCTTGCACGGCTTCCCTTTGCAGACGCTGCCCAAAATGAGAAGCAGGAGGGAGGCTCCAGGCCCCAGACACCTCAGGCAAGTCAAGTCGCAGGGCCAGAAAGGCCCCTGGATGGGTATGGAGTCCAACCCCAACCACCCCGTGTGAAGCACTGGACTGTCTGCTCCCTCCTGACGGCCCCACCTCGGATGGCTGTTTCTTCATGAAGCATCCTAGGGCCTGGACACTCCTTTCAAAGCACTCTGTGGAGCCCCCTCACTTCCTAAAAGGACGTGGGGAGAGGAAAAGGCTGCTCACGGCCTCAGCTGACCAGCGGCCAAACATGCCAACCCGGTGGTCATTCCTGCTGAAGAACCAGGGATACATGTCACAGGCAGGGGTCCACAGGGCAACATGTGATCACCGAGCAAACCCCTCACACGAGTTCAATGCCCCAAGGAGAATAAAACCAGCTGCAGAACTGAAGAGCAACCCCAGACAGACGTGAGGTTCGACCGCAAGCGCTCTCCAGTTACAAAGCAGCGACGGGCCACGCTCGGCTTTGTTCTTCTCCTTGGCATTACAGAAAGAGACCTTTTCAGAGAAGGTTTCACGGGCAACGCCCGGCTCAGAATCAAGTATACCCGAACCGAGTCTAGCTTTGCCAGCTGGGTGGCACGTTTGGGACTGTGTGCACAGGCAAGGGTGGCACTGGCATGATGGCAGCAAGCAGGTCTGACCGGCTCTCGAGGAAGACCCGTTTCTACTCGAGCAGAAGGCGATGACTTCTCGTCTTGTGGAGGCCAGATGTACACCTTGCTGGGGTCGTTTGACCCCAGTACTCTTTCCTGCCATGGCAGGGGGTCGGACTCGATGATCTGCTCAGGTCCCTTCCGATCCTAGAAACTATGAAACCCCACATATCCCCTCGCCCCCTGACTTCAATGGAAAGTTGCACCAGGGGAGCTAGAAATCTGCACATCTGTAACCGGAAGCAAGGCACCAACAGGCACGAAGTCTGCAGGCTTCCCTGCTTGCTCGTAAAGGGCTGGGCATTACGATGCTGCACGTTACGGACACAGCCCTTCTCATACCATGCAGCTGGGAGTCTAGAACTGCCTTGCCCTGAACAGATTCTGCCTTGCGGGCCAGCCGGCTCCCCGGAGGCACCTACATGCTTCCCCAGGTGCTCGGAGACGCTTGCAGCTGTCACACCTGGCATGTGAGCGAGCTGCAAGAGGGACCCCAGCGAGCTACTTACAAGGCAGGGCCCCGAACTTCCTCCTGCTATCAGCCTGTGCTCAGGTAAACTGCGTCTTGTCGCAACCCCGATCCAATTCACGCACCACTGAGCGGGACGATGCAGTTTCAGTGCCTGGCACTGCCACAGTGCTCTGCGCCTCCAGACGCTCCTTGCCACGCACCTGGGTGGTGGGACCGTCCTGCATTGCTCACCAGTCTTCAGCAGCCCCCAACATAAGCCGCCGTAAAGAGGGCAGTTGCAGACGTGGTCTTCAAAAGCTGGGAGAAGCTGGCTCAAAAGCCCAGGGAGAGAAGCCGAAGCACCTGGGCTGCTTCTGGCACTGGCCTGCCCCGGTGCGTGCTTAATTGGGTTACTGTGAACCAGAGGAAGTCTTGCCAGTCAGCTCAGCTTATTCATCAGCCTGTAGCTTCCTTCTACAGCTTTGCCCAGCCCAGCCCTCATTCAGGCCCTGACCATCAGGGCAGCCCAGCTGACAGAGGCCGGCGAGAATCGCTTGAAAGTCTCAGCAGAGAGAGGGTGGAGGAAACCATTCACCCTCCCCCAAATCAAGACCTGGCGCAGGGACTACTCTGAACGCAGCTACAGTGGCAGGAGGCAAAGCCCCTGCCTTGCTGTCAGCTCCTGAACCAGATGCGTCTCGGGGCACACTCAAACAGGGCTGCTGGGAGCACACGGAGCTTGCTCAGCTCCGGTTTTAAGGAGAGGTGAACGCCTGGGGGTTTAGACTGGAATGACCCCCCCCACACACACACACATTTCTCCTCTGCAAGCTGCACGTACATCCGCAAGCCTCAGGTCCCGCTTGCCAAGGCCCCGGGTGAAAGCCTGCCCGGCCTGGAAGAGGCTGCCGTGCCAAGGACAAGGCAGCTGCAGGTCAGGACGACAATGGAGCGCTGCAGTAACCATGGAGGCTTCCAAGCTGCCGAACAAGGAGAGCTCTTCCTAAAGGGCATCTCTTGGGACACGACAATGGCTTGGCGGGGGGGGGGCGAGAGTCCGGGGCCAAGGGGCTGGTCCCCCCGCGGGGTCAGTGCCTGCTGCAAGGGGCTGTCTCGGGAAAGTCTCAGGCCCACACGTCAGGGCTCCAGAGACGGAGGCAGAGAGAGCTGGCGAGGGCAGAAAGCAAACCAGCCAAGGAAGCTGGAGGGCAGGCAAGCCGGACACCTGCCGACAGGCCCCCGACACAGAGCACCCCACAAGCGAGCATGTCGCCTCACTCAGGCAAGGCAAACCCTGCTGCAGAGGGGCTCCAAGTGCTCCCCCACGCTGTACTGCTCAGCGGTCTTCGGCCGCCCCCAACATAAGCCACTTACGGCGTATGTCTAAACAGGTGCAGGGAGGGGAGGGGAAGTGGAGGCAGAGATAGAGGAGCGTCACTCAGCAGCACACAGCAAGTCAGCGACCGTCAGGAACAAGACGCCTGTCCCCATTCCCGGCCTGGTGCCTTCCGATCAATGCCCGCTGTATTTTGCAAGCACCAGATGTGGGCAAAAGCGCACGTGCAGGCCACTCGCACCCCTCAGCCGAGGCTGCGGGGCCAGGGCGCGCGGGGAGCAGCTGTAAGGAGCGCTCCAAACCCGCCGGGGGCAGCAGGAATGGGAGAGTGTTCTTGTGGGCCGAGGCAGACCTGCCCGCCGGGCGTGGGGGTTTCTCTCCTGCCCACACCCCAAGTGAGGACTGGTTTCTGTTCCTCTCGGGGAAGAGGCTGGCCCCTGCCTTGCACCTGCTGTGTGTGCAGCTCCGCCGCAGGGCTCCCACCACCACTGGCTCCACGGGCCCAGCCCGCGGAGAGAGCGGTTCCTGCAACACCCACGCGCAGAACTGATGCTCTGGGGAAGCGCTGCCAGCCAGGGTGCGACAGGTCCTGCGGCAGGAGAGGAAGCACAGCACAGACGCTTGCCAGCGCCACGCACCCCCCGCCCCCGAGTCCCACCCTACAGCAGGAGGGCATCGGGCGAGACCATCGCATCTTCTCCCCGTGCCGAGCACCTTAGAGCAGCGACTGCAGTGCGGCAGGACTGCATGGCTGGGCTCAGGACCTCGGCAGAGCTGGGACCCCAGCTTCAGCCTCCCAGGTCCCAGGCCCGTGCTTTCAACCACAACACCATCCTTCCCCACCCCCTGCGGTGCCTGAAACAGGAAGCGAGCAAGTCGTACCTGATGCCCGCAGGTTGTCAACAACTTGGCTGACGCAGCGGGGCCAAAAGGGCAGAAGACGTGCGAGCAGACAACAGCTTCTCTGTGGTTTACGTGCTTTGCAGTAAACAGCTGCACCTTCCCTTGCTCCCTGGCTTTTGCAGCACCAGGTTATGGCCATTGCCAGGGAAGCCACAGAGGGTTAAAGTGTTTGTTGAAGAGAGGAGTCATCCCAGGGCTCCAGGTTGTGCTTTGCTCACAGGAGAGGCTGCAGATGGTCTGCCTGGCTGGAGGGAACCGTGCAGCACCCAGGCATCAAGAGCCATCAGACTCACTGGTGGGAGGCTGACACCACGGCTATGGGGCTTCACAGCCTCGCTGGAGGGGCTGGCTGCCAGCACGGGCTTGCAAATTAGGCCCTGCGAGCCACCAAAACCAGTAAGCAGAAGGGGACCGACTGCCCGAAAGGGAACAGGAACGGTGGCACAGGCCAGGGAGAACAGGGAAGAGCTGTTCTGATACTTCTGCAACTTAAGCAACAGCGCAGGGGAAACCAACCCAGCGTGGGAACCGGCCCTGGCTCAGACGCTTGACGTAAGCAGCATTTCTAGCCACATCTGCATTTCTGCAAAGCTT
>NW_017728932.1:16762778-16775014 GCF_001723895.1 Crocodylus porosus | reverse complement strand
AAAAAAAAAAAGGCAAAGGAGCTGTCAACAGGCACTTCCTCTGCTCAGAGGCAAGGCTCTCCGGAGGCAGCGTGGCTGTGATAAACAGGCTGGCCACGCTCAGCACACAGATGCAGGCCTCTGGCTGGGGGTGTCTCCCACCCCCCGACCACGGCCCGATCTAGGCAGGTGTCCACAGACACCTGCCATCCAACAAACGGCCCCTCCTGGGGATGGGCGCACTGCAGACAGGAAGGGCTTAGGTGTCTCGCACTTATTTTCCCCGCTCCGAGTGTCAGGGGAGCTGGCAGCCAGAGCAGAGGGGCCATGATCCTTGCAAGACCCCTCGCCTCAAAGAACAGCGAGTCACAGGCAGAAGCCGCCGGGTTCATGAGAGCAGGTGGGAGCCTGGACTCCTGCTCCACCTTCTCCCCTGGCCCAAGCAGCCACTGGGAAGGCATCCAAATGGAAAGCAGGGAAGGGAACCGTGCTGAAAAGGGGCGCGAGAAACCCTGCCTCTGGCAGGAGGGACGCGGATGCTGGAAGCCGAATGAAAGCCCCCGGAGCCACTTTGCTCTCCAGCCACTTGCCACGCTCCCTCCCTCCCTCCGCTGGTCCCTGCGAGCGGCTCCTCGGCAGCGGGCTGACCTCTGGACTCCTGTCGCACGCGCTCCCTTGCAGGCAGACGTGGAATTTATTTGTTACAGATGCAGGAAGGGGGGGGCTGGTTGGGTGTTTTTTTTCATTCAAAAGCCAGACTCCAGAGGAAGGAATTGAACTCGCTTCAAATTCATGTGCTGGTGCTGATGTCAAGGCCTCTGCGGTTTCTCCTTTAGCCTCATATGCCTTTGGCCTGCAGCTGACCCAGCTGAGGCTATGCCACCCTCCCGAGCCAGGAAAGCAGCGTGGCCTCTGAGAGCCGGCCGGCACGATGCTCCTGCCCCACGTCCGGCTAGCAGGTGGACCGCTCTGCCACCCGCCAGCTTACACAGCGGGGCACGCCACGAGAGTGGTGCCCGGCTGCTGAGCCCCAGTCACACGGGGCAACTGGAGGGTCTGTTTGAAGATGCTCCCCCGTGCCGCCTCGCTGCCAACCCCGCCCGCGCGGCTTCCTGCCCGGCAGCGAGCCCCGCGTCACGGGCCAGCTGCAAACACAAGCCAATTCCTCCCTCCAACCCCCCCTCCCAAACCGCTGGTGGTTGGGCAAGATGTACAAGGTTTAACCCGAACTCCACGTGCTGCTTCGGGGAAACATGCAGCAACGCCCTACGTCCTGAAAGACGCTGCGTGGCTTCAGAGAACACCCCGTGCCCCCAGGTCGCCTTGGGGGCTGCGACTGACTGGCAGCGGGCGGCTTCATCTCCCGTTCCCGTAACGTGGCAGGAGGACTGCTCAGCGCAGACTGCACTGATTGAACTGCATGCGTCAGGCACGCAATAGGGCAGGTGGCAAAGTGCCGGCTGCTCCAGGGCCCAGCACCGATGGCGCGACCCTGGCCTGCCTCAGTCTAACCATCTAGATGCAGCAGGGAAGGGCAGGAGCTCAGGGCTGAAGGCGCTGGGGATGCGCAAGAGCGCTACTCCCACGGCTTCCAGCTCAGCTCAGCTGTTAGACGTGGGGTAGTTGGTGAAGTGTAGCAGCCAACACCGCTGTTTCCCCTTGCACAGCAGCCGTGTGACGCCGGGCAGCGCAGACCGCAGACAAGGAGGAGAGGCGGACTTGGTTTACACGACGCATTCCCCGAAGGTCTCCAAGTCGCGGCATTCCCAGATTAAACCCCTCCAGGACATTCTTCTGGTGCTATAAATTGTTTAAGCATCTCTGGATCTCAAACACAATCAAGGCTAGCTGAGCAGGAAGAAAGTTATGCCCAAGGGAAGGTTTCTAAGGATTGTTATTACCACGTGCTCAGTACAAATGGCTGGCTCTGTCCAAAACCAGCTGGCTCCTCTTCTCCGAGCACAACGATATGAAGTGCCTTCAGAGATGTTTTAAAACATTTTAATCAACGTGGGAAAACTCCATTAGCAGAATTCATTTTTCACGTCAGGGATCAGAAACAGCTAACCAGCCGGCAGCCTGCTTCTCAAAAATTAAACCTCCTTTTCCTATTTCCCTTCTCCCTTTCAGGAAGGATGCAGCCGGTCCAGGAGGTATTCTTTAATCATCAACCTTTAAAAGCACTGCTTCCCTATGCAAAACTGTTGTAGTAAGTTATAACCAGGAGCGAGTGCCTCACTCAGCGTTTGATGCCGCGTTTCCACAGCCTCTGCACCTAATACACTGCACTTTCAAAACATCTGACAACTAACCTTGGCATGCCAGTCCCCCCGACACACGGAAGTGCCCAATTCATGCCTAACCATGTTTGGTCTGACCGGTAGAGCCCCACAATACTCCAACAAGAAAGACCTGCCGCTTTAAATATGACTGTAACAGAAGTCAAGGGAGATGCACTGAGGTCGACACCCTGTCTCTGTCCATATTAGTCAAGTCCAGGGCCATCTATATTTAGACGAAGCATGTCCCACACTTCAAAGACAGAAAAAGAACAGGGACCACTGATCTGCCCGGGTTAGAGGCAGTACTGGCTGTGCCCCCCATGAAACGGGGTCATCTTCGCGCCAGCCCGGGGACACCCACAGAATCCTAAACTGAAATCCCCCCTCGATTTCACAGCATCCCTGCAATCTCCATCCTGCCAAAAAAATGGCCTTGCAGCAAGTCGGGGAGCAAGCCAGGTATAGAGGCAGGCTGAGCCAGGACTCCCACGCCGGGGCTGCCAGCTGCCTGGGTCAGCTCCGCCGGGAACACGAGCAAACGAATTGCGTGCCCGGGCCCCTGGGCTGCACCGGTGGCTGCCTCCATCCGTGTCAGTGCTGCCAGCACGGGAGTGCCGCCCCACAGCCCCAGGATGCTGGCGAGGAGGGAGCAGGTTTCCCAAGTCACAGCCCAACTGCCTGCAAAGACCCTGGCAGTAAAACCTAGGGTCACAGGCACCAGGGTCCGGCCACGTGCGTTCGGAGGCATTAATGCTTCCTGCACGAGCTTTTCCTTTGTGCGGCGGGGAAGCAGAGGCCTGGCTACATTTGCCTGCTGCTTTCTGGTAGCAAGAGGCCTCGGGATTCAGCTCACAAAGTGGCAGGAAACGCATTGTTCAGTGCTTTACCTTGCAGGCTGCGCTCAGCGCTGCTGTTTTCCCATACCCCGGCCAGGGTCCGACTGTCCCTGGGCAAAGGCTGCAACGGCAACCCTAGAGACCCCGGCTTTGGAGAGTCGCAGCCCGCTGGCTTACCAATGGGGCCTTTACTGATAGCAAGTATTAACTTGTGGTGGCCATAAAAAAGGTCTCCGGTGAGGGGAACAGCCCTCGGCCAGAGCTTTGTCAGCTGCTTTTGATTCAAAATTGGGAGCTGCAAGGAGCTTTGAATGCTGCGGTGATGTAGCCCGTAACCAGGCTACTGATTTGTTCACCCCTGCGTTGTCATGGAGGGTCCTCCAGCCAGGCAAGCACGCCGGTGACTTCATTTTATGGGACAGCAGATTCACCGTGAAGGGAAACAAACTTTCATGCGACTAGAAACAACGGCTGGGAATGACAATTAATTAGCAGAGACAAGACATCAAAGAAAGGTTTGCCTTGATCAACCAAGAAAAAAAAATAAAAATCTCAATTGCTTTCTGGTCAAAAAATCCGGCGCTTTGGCCTGGAGCAAAAATATTTTAGACTGGGACTCATTCAAATGTTTTAAGAGCAGTTTGTCCCTCCTCCTCTCCCCACAGAAATATGTATCTAGATCATTTGGCTGGACAGCATTATGGCTCGTGCAATTTTTTTCTCAGGCGCTCATTAAAATCGCATTGGATTTCTTCTGGATTAGCAGACTCAGCCCAGTCATTTGTCAGCAGGATGAAGAGTTTAACATTTTCGCCTCCTGGAGTGTAATGTCCCTATTGGTGAAAGGCTGCCGGACGACGCGAGTTGGAACAGGGTGACAGAAAATAAATTAATTTGGATATTAGGTGCAACCCCCACCCAAACCCACAAAAAATCCTCGCAAGATTGGTAACAGCGCTCGCTAGTTCTGCCGAGCCAGCAAGGAAAGGGGTATCAGTGCTGTCTTTCTAAGGTGGGCATCAGAAGTCACATTAGGCAGCTAGCCTCCCATTCAGGCAGGATACCCCCTCCCAGGAAAGTTTGCAAGCTCTCCCCCCTGCCCAGCATCTGCACCGGGGTGGAAGATATGGTACAGGAAGGCGGCTGCTTTGCTCCGAGCCCCCGCTTCATGCCTAAAATGCTTCCCCGGCTGCCAGCATCTCCAGAGCTGCCCGTGTGCCAAAAGGCACTCAAACAAGTATTAGGATCCACAGACGGCTGAGCTGAGCTAGCTCCACGCTTCAGGAGCCAGGGTATAGGAAAAGTCTGATTCAAAATGCCATCTCAGCACTGCTCCCCATGCCTCCTTCCCAGTGCGTGGGACCGGTTTTGATTGGAAGCGATATCCCTTGCGACTTGAATCTTCTCCTGGCGCTCTGAAGAGCGATCACCTTACCCGGAGTACTTTATTCCTGAAATAATTTCCATTAATCACTCAGCACGCACCGTTTCAAACAGAAGCCGACAGGCTGCAGGACGTCTAGCACCACTGCTGCGTTCCAGGGCTCGTTAAGTGGAGGTCATTCCCGCAACAGACAATGGGCCAACACGCGAGAGGCTCCCGAGCTGCCGCCAGCTCTGCCTGCGAAGCTTTCGGGAGTTTTAGAGCCGTGACAACAGAGAAGCGAACTCGCTGAAGCATCTACATTTCCATACACTTGCAACAGAAGGATTGAAGAAACCCAGCCACCCACCAGCAGAGTTAGGAGGCAGAAAGGAGCACGAGCCACTTTTCAGACCCCCTCCACTTGCATGGAGATGCTGCCTCGGCCGTGAATTAGCTTCTAGGTTTGGTACCCAGGGCGACGCTCCGATTTCCAGAGGTGTCAGCACTTCCCATTAGACACCCATTTTTAGGAGTTTCTAGCTCAGCAGAACGAAATAAACGGCAAAGTTCAGCTGACTTGGTCTTGGCCGCGAAACACTAAAAAATAACGTGCGTGTGATGAGAGTGCTTAAAACACCGACGTTTATAGATTCCAGATGTGTTTTGCCCTGAAAAGTTCAGGTGCTAAATTTTACCAGCAGTGGTGGCTTAAGTACTTTTCGTATTTGAGCGATGCAAGGACCTGAGTTAAGGGCATATGAAAACTATTCTTACCACACTGGCTCATTTCAAGCCCCGCATCTGAAGTGGAAGGATCGATGTAATGCTTGATGCAGCTGTCTGCTGCAGCCCTGGAGGAGCCAGTCTCCCCGGCTAGCAGGAAAAGTGTACTGCTAAGCAAATACCTGCTCTCCTGAGTTGAAGCCAACACTTTTTATACAGGCCTCTACTACACCAGCAAAGGAAATTACAGACACTACTACTGCAATCAGGTGAAGCCTATGTACGGATTAGCAAAGGTCGGGGAATTGTAGGTGAAAGCCTCCCCGCTCCAGCACTGACGCTGGTGTGCTTCCCTTCCCAGAACCATCCATCCATCTGATGCAAGCCGCCCAGCCTGCTCAACAGCCCTGACATTTAGAGAGACATTTTTGCAATATGCTCCAGAGCATCTACACACGCGCAGGCTGTACATGCTAATAGGCAATTCACAGCAGAAAACTTATTTTGCATTTGTCACCCTCTCATTGCTAAGGCACATGAGCTCGCATATTCCGGGCCTGATTTCTTGTTCGCTCTCGGCACTAGGAGAAATGACTGGCTTCTACTTATTAGTCCGGCTTTCAGCCTCGAAGTACAACGGAGGAACTAACGCAGCCCATTTGGCTTCAGCGTGGCTTTCAGACTCTTCCACAGCAGCCACCATGCCAGTGAAACGACCACGGGGCAAAGCTCCCGTATCATGACTACCTTCAGTTAGCTCAAGTGGTTTTTAAAGGGCTCCATTTCTCTTCCCATCACCTAACCCAAGCGGCTAAAGGATTAGCTTAATCTCCGACTGCTCCTGGAGCCGCAGCTAGCAGCAGTTTCTCCCAGTCATTATTCTGCTGTTGCAATTTCCCGGAGTGCAGTCGCTCTTTGCCCCTTAAACCTTACAACAGGGCACAGGTGAAGTTTTCCGTTCACAGCATCCGACGAAGTGAAATGAAGATGAGCCCACAAAAGCTTGTGCTCCAGGCACCTGCACCTGTGAAGTGCAAATCTGTCCTGTCTTCTCTATTTTCCTTTGCAAACCAGAGTGACCGAATCCAGTCCCACCTATCTCTTGAGAAACCTGCAAAGGGTTTCTGATCAAACTACTGATGCCTTTAACAAACTGAAGAAGGATAATACAAGACATGATGCAAGAAGAGAACTTCTGCCTTTCTGAATCTGCCTGCTGCTTGAAAACCACTTGCTGTCAGGGAGCACCAAGCGCCGTGCGAAGAACCCCAGCGGGCTCACAGAAAGCCAATCACCAAAAATAGCCATTTGCACGGAAACGATTTCTTCTTCCGAGAGCTCGTTTTCTATTGCAGTAGCTCTCAACCTTTTTAGCTCCGAGGCACCCCTCCATAACTTCAGGGTCACCCCATTTCAAAAGCTAACGTATTGCAGTGCTTACCTCCTTGCAGAGGAGCTAGGCAATGTGGGGCAGAGAGCCCCAAGCAGGGAAAGCCTGAGCCGGCTTTTACGTGCTTCTTGCCTCCCTTGTCCTGCGGCACCCTTCCACGCAGCTCGCAGCACCCCAGGGTTGAGAACCACCGTTCTACTGCATTTGCCCCATGAAATACAGTTTTCTATTGTGACAGCTGGTACCACAGCAATTAGCTGCGATGTTAAAAGACTGCGGCTTTGGGTGGTGAACAGGACACCAATAGCCCTCTTTCATCTTGCAGTATAACAAGACGAGGGAAATGTGGAGGGATTTCCGCTTAACACGGAAGAGCTCCCAAACTGAACAGTTTGCAAGGAGTCTGCCGCAATCGGAGCGTGAAATGCACCCGAACACCGACACGCAGATGCTTCGAACCAACTCAAAGCTCTGGTCTTAGTGATGGCTCGCGACATGAGCTGAGGATGTCGCTGGGCCTGACCGTTGCCCAGACCACTCTGAGGCTATGCAGGATCAAAGGAAGAAGCTGAGCTTCATCAGACTTGCCTCCGTGACTCCACAAGAGCCATGGCACAAAACAGAGGAGAGACTGATTGGCAGATGTGCTAAATTTGCACTTAGCTAATGAAAGCCTTGAGTTTTAGCCAAGCACAAACAAAAGCCGGCAAAGAGAAGAGTTACTGGGGAGATCAAAGACAAGCAGAGGGCCTGGGCCGATGGGAGGATGTGGCTCTAATCAAACCACCACGGCAAAGAGCACGCCCACGCAAACCAAGGACTTCAATACTGGCTAGCCAAAGGACAAAGTTATTTGCGTAGAGATTAAATGATCTGCGGGTCAGCAGTTGATGGATTTAGCCTATTATGCAACAACGGGATTTCAAGAGAAAGACCAAATCTTAACGCGCTAATAACTATTACAACTTAAGGGAGGTTTCCCCAAGAACTCCAGGAGGGATGGAAGGGGCCAAGGAAATACATGGGTGGAAAAATGCAGGGGAGTAGCAGCGTGTAGCCCTAGCACAAGAGCAAAAACCATCCTCCACTTCCTTGCATCAAGGCTGCTGGGCACTCACAACGCCCAATTCAGAAAATGTTACAAAACTTCCCAGAAACGCGCTCTTGCTGCCATCTCCTCCTCGCTCTTCACATTGCACATGAACATACAGCAACGTAAAGGCAGTCGGCTAATGGTGTCAAAATCTGCACCACCGGGGTCCTAGAGAGCAGACTCCCCTAATACTCCCACATGTAACACCTTCGGCGCAGTGCTCAGCCACAGATTTCATAAGCTGACCACGTTAAAACAAGAAAAGACCGCTGCCCATCAGTCAGCGACTAGTCTATGCCCTCAGGAACGAACGTTTCTCTCTCTCCTGAAAGACTTTTTTACTGCTACATGACGTGAATCAGAGTGCTTCAATTAAATGCCAAAAACAGCTATTTCCACTGAGTTTCAACATGATTAATTAAAGCTGTCATTCAGATGCATGTACGCAGGGAGCAAAACGCGCCTTTGAACAAACAAAAGTTTAAGCCATGTTACAAAAGGCAAAGGCAAGAAAGTTTGCAGTTAAGACCCAGGCTTCATCCTGAAACGCTCTGCGTGGGGAAACTGGGCCCGTCCGGCAGGATCTACGCGAGACCATCCGGCTGCAGACGGAGAGTCCAGCTTCTCTTTGAACTCCTGGATTTACTCCCGGCACATCACAGCTACAACAGGACAAAGGGGCTGCTGAACGAGTGCAGGGTAACACGGTTTAAACCAGCAGTTCTCAATCTTTTTAGACTTTGGGCACCCCTGGAAAACTTTCACTCGGGTTTCTGACTATGGAAAAAAAATAACGGAGCGTTTTTTCTGTTGGAAAGAACACAGAAAAACCACAACAGGTGGGGACGAATTTGACCACCGATTCCTTTCTGAAACCTCTGGGGTTATCTTGTGAATGTCTGTACAGTTACCAGAGCTAAGGATCTCAAGGCACTGCAGGGTGCCCCAGCCAGGCTGAGAACTGCTGGTTTAAATATGCTGTTTGCCAGGCAGATGTGGGGGCGACCGTAACTACTTTATAGCTGGCTGCAGCTGGGATCCTACAAGCTCTCTGGCCTCGCAGGCCCTGGGAAGCAGCACTTCGATAAAGTGTGCCTGAAGCTGTTTTACAACGACACTATTTCAGTCCTAGCTTCCAAGGCACAAGCACAAGGAAGGGCTGCCCTGTGGTATTAGTGGGCCCCACGGGTCTGCTCCCCCTTAACGGGGCCCTAAAGCACCAGCCACAACCCCAACAAGAAAGCCAGGTGTGTGAACACTTACTAGAGAGGTCCCAAGAGATCCGGCAGCAGCCCGCACGGCCCATAGCCCTGCCACATATGAAGCTGGCAACCCACCTGAGCCAAAGCAGGTATTTATCACTTGAAAAACTAGTCACATTTTAGTTATCCTGGGAACTCTGGTTCCCTGTTTGAGTCTTGACCCCACACTGGGCGGCACCTCCGGGGAAATCAAAAGGCCAGGCCGGAAAACTAGAACTGGATGATATATCCCTGGCACAGTTAATGATCAACAGTTACAAGCAGTGTGGCGAGCACCTATGCAAATACATTGAGGAAACCAGAAAAGGCTGGGAGGGGAGAGCTGCTGCGGACAGACGGGTCTATCCCACGCTCCGTGATATCGGGATCAGCGAAACAAAGCCACCACAGCCTGAGGCAGAGCTTCACGGCAGCAGAAACAAGGAGGGTCTTTCTCAGTTGCTGCAGAGCCAGCAGCCTGGAAAGCAGGCCGAGTCGCAGACATCACCTCCCGCCCGGGGCACTGGATGCCAGCAGGCAGTTCTCTGCCTAGACAGCAGACCCGTACTGCTGGACTGGCACCCGGGGCTATGCAGGAACACAATATTGATGGGGTCACCTAATCAAAAGTGCCCACAAACGTTAAATGGGAAGAGATGTAAGCACCCTATTTGGGGATTTCAAAGATCGCAAATAGCAGATAACCCTTAACTCCCAAGGGGCATGTCTACACGTGCATTAATGCGCTGTAGTTAGCATGCAGTAATAATAACGTAGCATTAACAGGTACTAACTGAACGCACAGTCACCAACACAACTGCACAGTAGCGCCAGCGCACGCCTTTTTAGGGACACCAATGTGCAGTAGACAAATTCTACTGCGCACCAACGCATTAGCACAGCCTCTGCTGTAACGTGCTAATGTGCAGCAGATTTAGTCTACCGTGCATGCAACGTCTCGTGTAGACACACCCAAGATGAACTGAAGAGGAGCTGAAAGCAGCAACTGGAGCTACACTGCCAAAATCCCTCACGCTTCAACAGCTTCCTCCCCCCGACCTCCTCTAAGTCTCAAGTGCCACTGATTTTCAAGACACTGATCAAATATTTAGAAAGGTACAGAGCAATTAAAGATTTCCAATAAAACATTGTATTTGCCAAGATACAACCTGCCTAACTACCAGATGGACAGACCTGTTGGTCAGGAGTGGTGGCGAGAGCAGGGTCACAAGCTTCCTTTTGGGGAAAAAATAAAGAGCGCTCAGGATAAGAAATACACAGAAACCACATGTCTGACTGGACACACACACCCAAACAAGGAATTAAAATGAGACTTTAACTCAAAAGTTAGATAAAAGAACACCATCAGGCATCGACTGAAGTCAAGAGAAAAAACAAAGGGAGCAGGCTAGGGTTCGAGGTGGAGCCTGGCATGTTCGGGAAGATACAAGTCGATATGATGAATCTGAATTACATGGTGTACAGAAAAAAAAAAAAATCAGCAAATGCCCTGTTTTATAAATAGCTTGTAACATCCCCTGCAAGCCCAGAAGGAAGCTGGTTGCCCTGATGGTAAGGGGGACGCTAGCAGCAGCAATACCGGGCATTGTCCAACTGCAGAAACACGTCACGACGAGCTCTGACCCTCGCGGAGAGGAACTCTACCGACAGCTCCTGCCCGCCGGGGGCTTGCTCAACAGAGTTTTGGGAACTGGTAGCTGCACAGACTGCAGTCCAACGCAAAGCGTCTTTCCTGCACACTCGAAACACGTGGCATCTTGTAACGGGGAGCAAGCCCTGATAAATTAATAAAAGGACTACTATCCACCTCTCGGCGGAGAAATCTCTCCGGTTTCTCCTTTCTAACTATTCCAGGTTTGGTAAAACGCTCCTGTGATTAGTCCTGTCCGGCTCTTCTCTGCCCCCCATCACCACACCAAGGTGCCATTTTTAAATGTACACTCACACAAGGGAAAGGAAGTGTTTTCAGCCCCGTGTGAAGACAGGAAACCGAGTCACAGGAGTAAGGTCTGCAGTGCATGTGTCTGAGCTCTTAGACACCTAACAAGGCCAGGTGCCTCCTGTCTTTCAAACCCCACAGCAGGCACCTTCCCGCATCTCCTGGTGCCAGAATCCGGGCCCGAGCATCTTGCCCCAAGTCACAGTGTGAATGAAGCCAAGCTGCCAAGAGTCCCCAAGCAGCAGACAATCCCTGCTCTCTACCGAGACACAAAAGGCAGATCGAGAGAGAAACTTGGCAGCCAAAGTTAAGCACGGCCCTATCTCCCCTGGGCTGGGGAAAACTTGTGGTCACGGACTAATGCAATGAAGGAGATACCTAAACCTCAAGGATTAATACCCTCGTGGAAAGAGCGAGGGAAGCACCTGGGAGTTATTACAACTACAGGTAAAACTTTGCGCCTCTGCTGCCTGCCTTGCTCATCCTGATCTTTCCAATAGCTGCTGCGAAGTTTCACACTGAATTCAACTTCTGATCCCGCACAAAAAGCAATGCTAGTAACAGAGCTGGATGGAGAGGGCCGAGCAGGCCCTGCGTCGAGACAGCGGGGAACCAAGGCTCTCTAAAGGTTGATATTAATCCTTGTGCATCTGAGATGTGGGAGGCCCAGACCAGCTGACTCAATGGCTGACAAAATGTCAACAGGGGGATATTTTCTGCTGATCCCTGAAAGTCCACGCTGATTAGCTCGCCGCATCTACTGACAGCCGCACTCCATTAAAAGTTATCGAGGGCATGTGGATGGCTGACGCCCTTGCCAGGCAACCAGTGTTTTGGACGTATGACTCTGCAGGTGTCTCAGAGACTCCCAGTTAGCAAAGAATCATGAAAGTCACCGCACTCCTCCTGTGTCAACAGGAAAGTCCAGCGCCGGGCCCCAGAGACCCACCTGGCTCCCGGCAGCCTGCACTTCTAGCAAGGCCAGCTGTGCGATCCCCCGATAACCGAGTTATCTGCAAGCCCAGGGCAGGGCAGACCTCCTAGAGGAGCTGCCGCTGGACAGGCGCCCAGGGCTGGCGTGCCCGCCTCGGGTCCCCCTTGTAGGTGCGGGGCGGCCGCCCCGACCCGGGGAGCCTGGGTGGTGGCCGGGCTCCTGGCTCAGGCCCCCCGCCGAGCAGGCGGTAGCAGCCTACTTCCAGCCAGCGCGGCTACAGCCGCCGGCCGGCCGGCCGGCCGGCTCCCCAGCCCGCCTGAGCAGAGGCCAAGCCTGAATGAAGCCCGGAGGAAACGGCCCGGCAAGCACCACCCGCGCCCGGCCGGCTCGGGGCTCCCAAGCCCGCGCCTCCGCCGCTCGCGCGCGGGCACC
>NW_017728932.1:16711361-16762506 GCF_001723895.1 Crocodylus porosus | reverse complement strand
CCCGGTTCTGCCCGAAGCCCCGGCTCTCCTGCCCCGCGGGTACCACAGAAGCCGGCTCCGACACGCGCAGGCAGGGCAGCGTCAGGAGAGACAGGGGCTGCCAAAACAACAGCTGCCACAACCGGGCAAAGGGAAGGAAAGGGAAGGAAAGCAATGAAGGGGCTTTGGCAGACAGCACGGAGGCTGCCTCGGGGCCGGGGAGTGCCCCTCGGCATCCAAGGAATCGGCACTCGTGGCGGAGGGGCTCTCTTGTACCAGACCAACTCGATTATTGCCAAAAAAGTCTTTAATTGCGAGCGCCCTTCCTCAGGCACAGGAGAAACAAACTGTCGTTCTCCCGCGTAGAAAGCTTGCAAGTAAAGACATGGGCTTTTTGCAAACATGGAGTCGGTCTAATAAAAGAGATCCCCTCTACCACAAGTTCCGATTCCTTCTGGCTCTAGGCCGGTACGGCTACACCCCGGCCCTTGGCATCCGAGGCCTGGACCAGCTCCCCAAGCCCGGTGCTGGCGAGGTGCTCGGCCCAGCCCCAGGTAGGGAGCAGAAAAGGGCCTCGCCCATCCAAACCAGCTCTGGGGAAGAGGCCGAGCAGCCCAGCCTGCGGCGGGGGGAGGGCGCAGAAAGCAGGGCCTGTGTTTGGGAAGACGCTGGAAGTGTAACCATCTGCATCTATCCCAGCAGGATTCGGCAGACAATACACAATGCATCTGTATTTCCTGCCATTTAATGCGCCGTCACCGCTGAGCCGGCTTTTGCTTCGGTTCCCACAGTGAAAGTGAGGCAAAGGGCGCTTTTATTCTCCCTCTGACTCTTCCACACTGGGGCAGCAAAGCCAGTCCCGGCACCCCCCGGACTGGTTACACTGGCCGTAGCAGCGTCGCAGCGCCTCCAGTTCTTAGCAAACATCCTTTACCTTCTGCACCAAAGAGAAGGTTTTACACGGAAACGGCTTTGTGAGATAACATCTCCACCCAGCGAGCTCCTCTCCCTCCGCTGTCACAAAGCTGGGGGAGGAAGGGCACGCAGCTGCATTTCGGCTCCCGTTTCAGCCTTTTCTTTAACCCCCGACTGCTGTTTTAACACTTGTGCTAAATGTCCCCCCGGTAGCCCGGTTGGTCTAAGAAAAGATGTTCCCTCCAACCCAAGAGTTTTCCTTGTCTGTATTTCTTAGACCAACACGGCTACAATGTACATCCCTGATCCCCCAGACTTCACGCATTTCCTTGGATCCGATGAGCAGCATGGTGCAAACGAAGTCGGTCTGCCCCCTGGAAGGCTCTCTCATTTTCCGTCTGGAGAGGAGAAATCCCCCCGCCCTTTGGCAGCGGCAGCCCCATGCTAGCTTTGACCCCTACCGTGAACCAGCATTTGGGCTACAAAAGCGATTAGGAAATTAGTGGAGACTGGGAAGAACAGGGCGGCTCCAGGGCAGAAGTGAAGCCCGTATAAACCCAACGTAGCGGGTCCACTCTTAAACAACTTTGGTCTGGCACTCGGGAGATGCACAACATTTAACTACAGGTGATTCGGTTTTAATTTTAAAAGAAATGGAGTAGACTTTCTCCCCAGCTCAAAGCCTTTATTTTCTCCTATACTTTTGCTCGGGAGTGGCACCTCCAGAAATACTACAGTGGATAAATTAGGTCTAGCCCAGATGCACTTCTGAAAGCAGCCTGGCGTTTGGATCAGTTGAGTAAGAACCGAGGGGAAAGTATATAATCTCCTCTGACCATCTAGCTTGACCCAGTGATATTTCTTCCAAAGTCTCCTGTCAAATGGAGAATGGCTCCCAGCCATCCTTTCTTTGTAACGCAATGAAACGGCAAAAGATAAATCCTAAAGGCAAATTCTTTGGTGTAAAACCTACAGCCGGTACTACCCTGGATAGACACAAGCAAGCTCCAGTGCACTCTGAGTTCATTTCAAGCCTTGCAAGAAATATGAACACCCAGAAATGAGCAAGGGCTGTTGCTCTGCAAGCTTTATTTAACTCAAGAAGTGTGCACCGCCCAGCCACGAGTATTTCTCCTTAAGCTAACCACCAATGGTGCAGAAAAGCAAATCATTTTGCCACGTAGAAGCAAATCAGTCTGACCACATTAGGTGAAACAGGATGCCAGCAAGGTAGAGCTTCCTGAGCTTAAAGCATGCCATACCCTGCTTTAGTCCTCGCCACACATCCACCTAGAAAACAAACCCAGCACTTCTCCCTCATGCTAATTTAATAACCTGCACAATGCATGAAACAAGGCCCCTAAGATAACGGATTTACTTTAATAAAGATGTTGCCTGGACAGCTGCTGGAGGTATCTCAGTATGCTCAGCCAACGTGACAAACAACGGTTAAAAAAACCCAACAAATGTACTGATTAATTACAAGCCATGGCTCTTAAAGCAACCACATTTAACATATGGATAACAGAACTCTCAAATAATTAACCCAGGATTAATATAACCTGGCATTACATCCCATATGCTGGGAACCGACAATGTAAGAGATGCTTTGCCAGGGATGCATCTTTCTTAGCAAATAAGGCAGATATTGGTAACAACTCCACAGATCACAGGCGCATTGAGATTTGCACCACAAATCTCACCAGGGATAGTGCTTCTTTTTATCATTTTGCTGGAAAGACTGAAATATTATTCCAAGAGTCTGACAACACATCTGAGCATCCCGTTACAAGTCAGGGTACCGTGCACTATTCAAACAGAGGGTGGAGCTGAAATCCCACTTTCCCATCCTACTTCTATCCAGGTTCAGAAGCAACCATGCATCTTTCCACTGAAACTGAGCCATGAATGCTGGACTGATAAGTTACATATTAGCAGGAATTTAAGCACCAGCAAGAGACTTCCAGGCATACTGTGTACACGAGGCATGAGAAAGAAGCGGGCTCCGAGCTGACTTATTGGACCCCAACGTGGCGATGAGATCTGCAAGACACAAGGCTCCCAGCATTTATATTCCCACTGCAATAATGTTCCTCGCTGTAGGTGATGACTCTCAGCTCGGAAAAGCATGTAAAGAATTTAAAATGCACACGATCCAAGCAACAACAGACAATGTTTAAAATGACTAAAGCACTGGGATAAATCATCTGAGCATAGCTAGCAATTGCCATGTGACAAACTGTGAAGCAGTCCTGTTGGGGGCTGGAGCCCTCCCCATCCGGAGGGCAGGATTACACGTGGCAATGGAGAAGTTGTTTGTGAGTTTTCAGTCTGTGCGTTTAGCACTCCACGGGAGATAACAGGATTATCACCCCCGGCCTGGTGTGCTGGTTGAGGATAGTAAACAGCACTGCATCTGTACAGTTGGTGCCTGCAAGCAGCCTGGTTTCTACACTTAACCTGGCCATAAAAAACAGCGAAGAGAACAGTGACAACTGGGTACAAGCACCACCCGGGATCCAGGCAAACCCTTGCCCAATGTGGGAGCAACGATGTTTAGGTCTTCATCAGCATCTCCAAAGCTGAACCAGAAGGGCCGCCTGTGTATGTCATGCAAAACCTACATTCAAGGCCTCCTGGTCAAGAAACACCAGCAGTTTGAGCTGCACGGGCCACCTGCTGAGCTCTCGGTTGCGCTCGATATATCCGTGTTACAGCTAAGTTATCAATCTGACCTCCCACCTTCCCTGCATATCCGCCAGGTACGGAGTCCCTATCCTAGCAGGTAAGCCTGGTGCCTCCATGACCCCTTTGAAGGAGACTCTGCATGAGGCCAGGGAACTCCCTGCCTGATCCAGGCCCCAGCAGGTGCCAACAGTAAGTGCAGGCGGGAGGTCCTGCATTAGTCTGGTGCATGCTCCGACCTGCTCGAGGAGGGGTGGAGTCTTGCCAGTATATGTGGTCAAAAGGAAGTATAAGCATCAAGTTAGGATAATGGAGTTTCTATGCAAAACCAAGAGTCGGTGAGCTGCTGCCCAGACCAAACCAGCCAGGCCCCCGTTACCAGGTCTTCTGCTTGCCCGCTCAGGCTTGTTTGCGAGGCATCTCCTCTTAAGCTAAGGTGATTAACCCTGGGGCCGGGACTGTCTGATTTCCTGTGTGCACAACAGGATCCATCTTTGAGCTGACCCTCTTAGACTTATTCCAAGGGGCAGGAGGCGTTCTTCGTTTCTCCCTCAAGGATGTTGTTTGGGCTGAAACTGTATTAGCCCTCATGGAAGCCAGAAGTGAAGTGGAACAAGAGGCTGGAGACCCAGAGACATGGCGTCAGGCTTGCCCAGGGTTACTGGAGGACACCAACAATGGCAGGTTATTGTAAGCACAATTCTTTTGCCCAGGTCTATCATCATCCGTGCAGCAAGGGAGGGCCTCAGCTCATTTTTCTTTCAGCTGGATCTGGGATTACGTAGCATGCCAGACCTGCTGCTCGAACAGAAAATGCCTGCTCTCTCGAGAGCCGGATGCTGCCTGTTCAGTCACCTTTACTACAACCGTGGAAAGACTAGGGCTTTATAGCTGGGCATCTGTTTCCTGTGTCATTTATGCAAAGACGAGGCTGAAAAACAACACACTGCCACTGCTGGCGGCTTATGCTGAGCTCTTGCAAGAGCCCCACACGTATCACATCAGCCTCAGCGTGGCTGGGGAGGTGAGAAGCAGCAGTTCATTTCCGTGGGCATGGAGGGGATGTACCTTGTTTTTGCTCGTGTGTGACCTTTCAGGAATGGTACCTGCTCGCCTTCGGTCCTCCTCTGCCCACGCAGGGGTAGTGTCAGTGCTGGACGTGATGGGGAAAGGGAAGAAAATGATCTGGAGGAGGGAAAACGCGTCTCGGAAGAGGCCTGACAAATGGCGTAATTCAGCTCTGCAGCACTGGAGGCAGCCAGGTAATTCCCTGCCCCTTCCACTCGGGTACAGGGTTAGTCGACTGGTTCCTTTGCTCTGTGCCCAGGAGAGGCCTGGGAGCTTTCAGAGATAAGCAGGGTCCGGAGATGGGTCTAAGTGGATTAGAAGCACAAACAGATGACTTATCTGGTAAGAGCCTCAAAGACAGCAGTGCGCTATCGGGAAGACGCACGGGTCAGAGAACCCACCTGGCACCTCCTCGGGCGGCCTCTCCACCCTCACGCCAACCCTAGGGGTGGCAGCATAAGGAGACTAACTGGAGCATCTCACACACTTACAAATTCCAAGGGTTTCATTACTGCAAACAAATGTCCTCAGGACAACTCTAAGCATGTCGGCAGCCCGGGACTGGTGAGCAAGCCGAAGCACAGCGTGCACGCTGAGAGTGCAGTAAGGAGATGGAGTCAGCTGAAACTTTCACAGCCAGTACGATATACCACGGCAGTGGTCCTCGTGCGTACGCAGCAACTGTATTACCCAGCCAGGGGGATCTAGCCCTGGAAGTAGCAAGGCATCCTGATGCACTGTGATTGAGAAAGGGGTGCCCGGGAAAGCTAGACTTTCAGCCAGGAGAACCAGACCCCACGTTCTCAGTCTGGTTGTCTTAGACGTTAAGAAGTATCTGTGCTTTCAGCCCCTCCCCAGGAGCGGGGCTCAGTGCTGCAGTGATGGTAACGACCACAAAATAACTGCATGGAGCAAAACGTATTGTGACGGTTTGGTCTAACAGGACAAGCACGATCAGGGAGATGGGGGGATACGATAACGACAGCGAGCAGCAGGGCAAAGTTCTGCAAACAAGTTGCAGTACCAGTTCTTGATTCAGTGCGTCAACTGCGTGCACACGTCTTTCTGGCCCACGCTGAGGAAGCTTTGCAGTCTCGCTACCTTTAACCCTGCCTCTTCCCTGCAGAAGGGGAAGTTACCTTGGTCTCCAAGAACAAGCTGCAATTCCTGGTCCCAATCTAAGCTAATTCCCACCAGAATAACACAGGCAAGTATAAACCTGCACCAAGTTCGAGGTGTAGGTGAAGGCCCGGTAGCCAGGCCAAAGCCTTCTGGGGCAGCATGCACTCGGGGCCAGGGTTAAACTCCTTCTCCTTTCGGAGACCGGGCTCCCTCTGCTCGTCCAGCACAAACATCCCGTCCCCTCTCAGCCGCTTTGCTCAGTTGTGTCCCCTATCGCTGGGATGCTGGGAGGTGTCTGCATCGCTGCAGGGACAGGAGCATGTCTCCTAGTCCACATCTCGCAGGAGTCCCCCCTCACCTCACTCTGAGCGCTGAATTTCTGAGTCATGCGTGCACGACTGAAGTGCTCCCTGCCCCAACAAGAACTTAATTAACCCCAATATAGTGACTCTTCCCCCAGACAGAATGGGGCGTCTAGTACATTAGCACCCCTTCCTCTCAAGGGCCTCTTTATTCCCATGCTCAGTTATTAATGTCATCTGAGTAACAGCATCTCCACAAGTCAGCCGTTGGGAGACTGGCTCACGTGGTCAGGATGAATTCCTCTTTTCTTGCCCACTCACAATCCACCACCCCAGGCTGTTAAGACTGGCTCGGTCTCTTCCTTTGAACCCAGACAGGTCAGCGCCTTCCATGACATCCAATGTATACTTGAAAAGACCATGCTTCTCGCAGGACTGCTAGCGGGCCACTTCACAGCCACAACGCGTCTCTCCCCACCATGCTGCATTTGCTTTTCCTTTCCCTTCAGGACAGGGATGAGATTACCATACACCTGGTCACGGGTGGCACTCTGCAGACACGGCAGCAATAGCAACTGCAGAGGCATTCTCATTTGAAAAGAAGCTCAACAGTGCCCTCTGTTTCTGCAGAGCTGTGCATTTTAGCAGGGGCTCGCCAGGGCAGTCTTCAAGTTTATCACATCCTCCTTATTGTTAACAGAGCAGTGCTTCTTCCCGAAGCAGCACGTGTAACGAGGAATGCAGGGAGGGCATCCCGAGGAGCGCCTGCTGGGACCCCTCAACGTCGCTGCCTATAAAGGGTGACGTAAAGCAGACAGCGGCACTGTGGTGGTCGACTCCCGACTCCAGTCAGACGGTTGCTCATAAGACACATTCATGTAAGCTGCCTCCTGAATGTGATTCATTTGCCTTTAAAAGAGTTCTTCCACATCATTTCCCTATGCTGACCAGTTGTATCCTCTCAAGAGCAAGGATTAGCATTTCCCCAGCTAACTCCCTCCACTCACCCTTGCAAAACATCAAGTCCTCTGCCCCACACTGCTCAGAGCCAAGATGAGCTTCCCTGTTGCTTCCTCGTATTCAGAGGAGACGGCATTGGAGCAATTGTTGGCAACAGTGGGCTTGATGCTACTGTGAAGCCAGGAGGAGCACAATATCTTTTCACAACAGTTTCTGCATCGATGGCGTTATTAGTATTGTGCAAAGGAGAATCTTCCAATTCCAGGGGGACGGCTTCACAACAGGTCGGGCTCAAAAGCTGACTATGTAAAAGACTTCCGGCTACTTGCCCAACCCCTCTCAGCATGGTTAAGGGATGTCTAAAAGCCAAGCGAGGCCCAAACGAGTTTCTTTATTTTCTAGAAGAAAGGACGCGCTCAGACACAGGTCTAGATGCAACATGGACATGGACATGGATTCAGGACTAGGTGTTGACCATTCAATGTGAAGATAGATGTAGGCAAGATGGTCACAGGAAACAAGGTTGAGACTTTCATCTGAAAGCGTGAATTGCTGTTCCAAGATCAGAACAGCATCCCCCTCTAGTCTTGTATCCTACTTTTAACAGTGGCTGGTCCCATATGCCTCAAAAAATGGTACAAGGACTCCTGAAGGGCAATTACAGAATAAACCTGCTCCTCCGGGAAGTTTCTTCCTTTATTTTTAATTAGCAATTGGCTATGCGCAGAAGGAGCACCAGGACTGACACCCCTTCCAAACTGGGGTGTTCACATTCCCAAAGACTCCAGTCCTTTCTCCGTTCCTGCTCAGCTGCATCATGTTTGCCTCTCATAATCCTGTGGCTACAAGCCTCAGAGGTTAATGACGTCTCACATATGCACACTTTTCCCTTGGCCAGTTCAAAAAATGTACTGAGATCTATATACTGGGAAGGGAATCTGGCAGCGCACACCTACATCAGTAACCTATTCACAAAGAATTGACTGGTGCTTTACTAGGAAAAGCAGATCTCAGCTGGGACGGAGACCACCTGAAGCAGCAGGCAGGAGCTGCACCTACCCAAAGCATTTTGCCCAGCATTAGACCGACCAGGTATTCCCAATAAGCAAGTTCCCAACAGAGTTAGGAAATGCTCAGATTAAAAAGTCATCAATGCACTGTCCATCCTGTGCCCTGAGAGGGTCCGGGTCCTCTACGAGAAAAATCATGACCCTCTGCTGCAGCGTAGAGGCGTGAGAAGTCAAACTAAGGCTGCAAAACCAACCGTGATTCAGACATTTTGTAAATCACAGGAGTCTGATTCTCCGTTCCAAATTTTCTTGTAACAGATTATTTGCACATTGTGTGTATTTTATAATAATGATTTTAGATAAATGATATTGCCAAGGCTAATACTGAGCTGGATTTCTTCCAGGCATGCAATCGCACTTAGGAAAAACTGTCAGTTTATGTGTTTGATTATATATTCCATACATCTCTCCTGACATTAAGAACTAGAGACTTGCTAATCTTACCCATTTGGGAAGCCCTGCAGAATTCAGCAGCACATTCGTTAATTCATCATTTCTGATGAGTTACATTTATCACAGCCGCTCAGCAGCACCTCCCCTTCAGAGACCAGAGGAGATGCACCTTCAGGCTCTGCTTTAGCTCACGCTAGTATCAGTCCTACTCCACTGTAGCCCTACACCCGCAATTCTCCCCTTTGGCCTGAGCCCCGGCAGGCTTCGATTCAGAAGTACCTACAAGGCGGTGAATTGGAGTGTGCAAGGCAGGCACGTGCCAAGTGCAATTCGGAGGGTTTTAGTCCAGTCATTAGACACTACGGGGTGCGCAATTCCTGGTGGCACAGATCCTGACTAGGCTGCAACCAGGGGGCCAGGAGAAAAAAAACACTCCCTATCCTGTTCCCATCTCCAAATGCGCTCACTGAGGACATCACTGCATTGCTTTGCGGAGTCTCACTTCCTGCTTCCCTCTAGGAGGCTAATCCTGTAGGGAATACAACATAACACTTGCCCCAGTGACGTTCTGACCTCTGAAGCCTTTAGCCTCCTTGTTCAAGTGCTCCTTTTAATTCAGTATTTATTCATCCACCTCCTCCAAGCACTCTGTCAAAGTGCTAGCACGCCGCAGGTCCGGCATTCTTCACGTTTCACTAACCAGAGCAAAAACCGGAGAGCGCTGGCGCTTGTCAGCCTCCCTCTTGCACCACTTTCAGGGTGTTTTATTTGTCAATGAAGCTCATTTATTAAAACGTAAATATTTGCAGCGTGATATCTTACCCCAAGGCTCAGGGCAGCGCGTGCACTTGGCTATAGCTATGCTCTCGCTAGCCACATCTGCGTGTTTCTGGGTGCTGCGGACAACAGGACCTGGAATCGTCTCTGCCGTCCCAGAGCTGGCAGCCGGCGCTCACGTCTGCAGTTGTACAAGCAAGTGCACTACAGCCTGCGGGAAGGGAGGGTTCCTGAACGTTTCTTAATATCGTCCTCTTCCCTCACCTGTAGCAAGCACAGAAGGCCTCTTGCCACTGGCCCAGTTCACTTAGCTGGATCAGTGGCACAGGTGCACCGCAGGTGGCTCCAGCCTGTGACCCAGCCCCCCTTTCTGAGCACAATCAGTGCCAGAAGGAAAATCATATATGGAATCCCGAGGGCTTCTCCATATCCGCCAGTCCTCACCTTTAATCAATCAAGGAGGGAAAAGCTCTCGTCAGGACCTAAGAAAAGCCGTGCTGCACTGGCTCAGTCTTGGGAAGACCTTATCACTGACAACAAAAGGAGCAAACCCCACTTCTTCCCGGCCCTGTGCTCCCCAGAGCATGTACCAGCCTCTGCCTTCTTACCTCATGTCACATCCTACCCATGTTCTGGACTCTGCCCATCTTTCTGGTTAATCCCAAAGCACTGGATACTTTTTAACACTATGCAACCAAGCCTCTGTCCTAATGTGACGCACGCTGCATTCCCGAGTTGGAAGATGGGCTCGCTGGGTTGGAGACCAAATCTTCCGCGTTTTGCCAAGTACCACCTTGCCCTTATGTGCCCCGTAAGTGGCCCACAAAGTGGTTGTGTATGGTAGCATTTGCCCTACTGACCCCTTGGCAATTGGACTAATCCCAAATTAACCAAAGTGGAGGCAGGTAGCTTGGCATTAAAGTAGCTCTGAGGATGCCTGCAAGCGAGTTGTTTCCCACTATGTGCGTCATAGACTCTGCCCTTGCTCAAGTGGATTGTGGACCAGAGGTCAGTGTTGAAGGGAAGGGCTTGGATTGATATTTTGTGGACTGGGGTGCACTGACCCCCAGACACTCCCAGGTGGCTAGCAGAATGCTTGCCTGAGCAGATACATCTTGCTTCTCTCTGCAGATGTCCATTATCACTGCCGTGGGGCATGGAGGTCATCAGCACAGCTGCAGATAAGAAAGGTGGGTCCATGAGACACTTGCTCCTGAGAGGCAGTTCAGGCTACAAGAGTTTGGGAGCTTCTGGCGCAGATAAGAGCATCTTCTTTTTCAGACACTAGCTCAGCTGGGTGCCCCAAAGCAAGGAGAAAGCATGGATTGTGTGCTGGAAAGTGGAGGTCAGTTTATGTAAAACATGCTGAAGGAAAGCTCCTCCAGCCCTGGCTATGTCTGGTCACAAAGAGCACTGCACGTCATTCCTCTGTTGCAGACTGTAGCAAAAGAGGCTAACTGCAAACAAGATGATAAATTAAATGCTTTCCCATCCAGAGGTCACCTTCTAAAGCGCAAGCGGTTCCATGCCCTGCACTTCCACACGTATGTTACCCTGGGTTATTATTTATAAGCAATAAGCTTTGAGTTACTTTTAAAAAATTTTTTGTACAAAAAAACTCAAAGACAAGAAGGCTGTGGAATTACTCAGCTGTTCCTATATACAGAAAAACCTTTCACTGCTAGAGGTTTAATTCAACTTCATACCAAGACAAGTGAATGCAACCTTTATGCAGCTATTAACTATGAGCCCCTGCATTAAGCTGTGGGCGTCCACTTCTGGCAGTTAACAGACTGGAGCCCTGGAGGCATCATCCTGGCTACCCAAGACTATCATTATAGCAATTACTTGACATTCTTTTCCTGGAATGGACTCTTTTAACCAAATCCAAAAGCGCAACGGTTCCCTGGCTCTGCAAAAGGCTACAGACCATGATTTTCTCCTGGATATTTGATACAGAGCAAAACTGCGTCGTCTTCATTTCAGTGCATTAATGGTCTTAAAATGAGGACTGCAACAGAAGAAGTTTCTGCCTGACACTTCAGTGAAAAGACAACCTCCTCTGGAGACCTAGCTATACATATGCAAATAGTCAAGAGTCTGACCAAGTGACATGCAAAAAAGGTTCAAAGGGTTCCTTTGAAGTGCTCGGAAAATAATGACATGGCTAGACCAAGGGGCCTTTATTAAATTTTGTACGTAAGGGGTTATTGTGCAGGAGAGAAAACGATAGCTTTCTTCCCAAAGGCTCAACCTTCAGCCACTATTGTCATCTCCAAGCAGATACAAGCAATACTTCACAGTTAGGAGGGAAGTGCTGGCAGTTTCACACCTCGGCTCCAAAGGGAGCTGACAGCACCCCTGACAAAGAGACACTGATGCAGAGAACCATGACGCCACTGCCGAAGGCTGGGAGATGCAGCCTGTCAGCAAGCCAGAGATGCAGAATCCTTGCCAGGCAGTGCGCAGCCCAGGAGAGGAAGGTTAAACACGCTGCCAGGTGGTGTCACTGCATTTATAAACACAGTTTAATATTCACGCTCTTCCGGCCCGTGCGACAGCCCAGCCATGCAAATGCATCTTCTCCGCACAGGCTGCAAGCCAGAGAGAGGGGAGGTTAAAAAGGCAGGTGAGTCCAAGTGCACTTCAGCTGGAGTCTGCCGGCTGGAGTGGCAGCAAGTCTGAGGGCATCCAAGATCGAAGGGGAGATTGTACAAAGGAGGCTGGCTTCTCACCCGCTAGACAAGTCCTCTTGATCAGGTGAAAAAATCCAGGTAACACTTCTGAGGCAGGCTAAGCAAACACACTCCTCTCCCACTCCTTCTAAGCAACCTGCCAAACACCCTTCAGCTGGAGGGGACAATTTCAGCCCTCTTGGCCAGAAAGTAAAAGGGAGGAGGAAAAACAGGGGGAAACAGTGGATAAACAAGGAAGAGGAGAAGCCTGAGCGGAGCCTGGGAGATACCAATGCCACCAGGTATGAGAACAAGCACAAGAACGGCAAGAAGGTGAAGACCCAGGCTGCTGGACAGCCCGGGGTGGGAGCACAGGGGCAGGTGGCAACATCCTGGCGAAGGAGAAGCAAGGCAAGCTGCAGGTTAAAGGTCTGCTGGAGGCATATGGCAAGAGCCTCTGATTGAATGGCATTTAAAAGCCTTTGCAGGTAAGCAGTGTTAACTCTCCAATGTCTCTGCCTATAAGCATGTTCTTCCTCCTCTCTGCATCCCAAGCTGGGAGTCTGACATGATAGAGAAACTCAGCTCCACATGCTCAGCCCCAGGGTGACTCTGCTGCACCCCACTTTACTATCAGGTGCCGATTCTGCTAGGAAGGACATCAGCAGGTTCTGCTGGCTTGGTGAGACAGAAGACTGTTACCCTATCTGGGCCTAACCTCGTGGCTGCAGGTCCTCAAGCATACCTCGCTCTGCACAGGATACTTCCAAGTCACATGAATTATATGCAAACCCTGTGCCGTGGATAGCACAGTGGGAAGCAGTAGCCTTCACAAAGTAACTCCAAACCCTAGAAAGGTGATGACAGGTTATCTGTCCTCCAGGCTCAGGTAAGTACACAGGGCCAGGCACCAGAAGGGTGGCTGTGACTGGCAGCACAGCACTCTCCTATCACTGGCTGCTCAAAGCACACGCTGGGACTGTAACATCTTCACAGCCTCTGCTCTAACACCGCAGGTCCCTTCTCTGCAAGCTGGCCTGCAGTTCAGGGAGGATGGACGGGAAGGGAACAAAGTCCAAGCAACCTGTTATTCCCCCACTGCAGGATTTCTTGTGCTTCCTTGTGAAGCATCAGGAACTGGATGCTCCTGGGAGCAAGATCCCAGACAAGGAAGACCATGTCTCAGGTTAGGAATGGCACTGACCAGGCTGCAGAAAAGCAAGTCCCAAGGATGTGCGCTCTAGACTCTCTTCCTATAGTCAAATGGAGTCAGCATCCTTTACCTCGCCTGCTCGGGCACCTGTTTCAACAGTCCCCTGCTCAGAGCAGAAGATGAAGGCCTACAGGCCTGATAAGGTCTAGAGACTAAGCAACGCAAAGAAATTCACATGTGGAACGTTTCCTATGTGCTTGCTGCCAATACTTAAATGCTATTTTGTATAGATCAAGTCCTAAAACCCCTGTGAATGACCAGAATGGTATTTATTAAAATAGGAAATGAGGTTAAGATCACCCAGATGGGCTTCCAAGCACCACGATCCAGCCTAAGTAGAAAGCACTCGCATGTAATACTGCCCTAGTTAGCAGGCTAGGCTAAGGCATGCTTGGTGCTTGCTGCAGCACCACAGCTGGTCTGAGCATGACTGGGAGCTCAGGTGAAGCCAGGCACCTTTACCTCTTTGAACAGCTGTGTCAGCTGTTACGAAAAATGAACCCACTTCTGCAGCCAAGACAATTGGAAGAGCCAGGACCTGGGCGGTCAGGTAGGTTGGAATGGGTGAGTCACACTGGCCCGTCCCCAGGAAAACTGCACCGGCTGGTGGCATTGCTGGGGGCAGCCTGAGCAGCGCCTAACAGATGTCATGGAGGAGCTAATCTGGAGCAGGTTAGAGCCGGTAACTAAGAAGAGACTGAAACAGGGTCCGTTTTTAATGCCGAGCTGTGAATTTCTGCCTGCTACCTCCCGTGATCTATCCTGACATGGGGCTGCAGCCTTCTAAAGGGCCTGTCCCGCAGGAAGCTGTCTGCACATGTGCCAGGCAGGGCGGCAGCACGCTGCTTTGCCATGCCTTCCAGGAGCGTCAACACTGAACTCGGCGCCCACGAAGACCCCCCCAGGAGCTCTCTCTCTCACAAAGGGTCTTAATCTCCCCTTAGGCCACCACTCCACCATCAGCTCCCCACTTTCTGCCTCAGGAGAGTACAGCTAAAAGGTACCAAGTCTAACTCTGGGCCACTGCTAACTGGCCCTCAACAACTCAGGCATCACTAAAACCCAAGAGTGTTGCCACTCCCATGCACTCAGGTCATGAGTCAGGCTCCAGAGCCACAGTAAGGAGATGTTCACCAAAAAATACCCATTCCTTTTTATCTACCTTCTGGTTCGTGCTGTTGCGGCTCACGTTTTCAAGCTTCTGCCCACAAACACAAGAACAGCAAGCTGTAACAAGAGCGGGAATCCCCCAAGTCTGGGAGTCAGAGACAGAAGGGGGAAAAAACCACAGTGAACACTGCAGGATTCACAATCCAGTCATGAGAATTGGCAGCTCCGAGGGCAACCAGCGCTTGGTAGGAACTTTAATGTCAAGAACCCAACCACAAGCCTTATTCGTGGCTCTGCATTGTGAAGCCTCCGTCTCTGTCGAACCTGCACTCAAACGCTGCTCAGCATCTGTCTGGGATGAGTGAGATAGCGATGAGCAGAAAATTAGGCTAGATGGCCTCTGGAAGGCCACTCCAACCTTGTTGTCCTAGGATTTTACAACCCTTCAGGGGGTGAGTGGGAGAGGAGCGCTGTGCTGGACTGTTATCCCTTCCTATGAACAGAATTAAATGGAGGATCACAACAGCTGAACAAGTCATAGGAGTAACTGCCCCTTCTTGCTCCATTTCAGCATAACACAGCATACATGTCTCAGCCAAGAGGACTCTGTTGCCGCAGGACAAGCCCCTTAGCTATGCACGGCATCGTCAGATTAATTTTAGCGGTAACAACCCCAGGGTGGTTGGCAATCAGATGGGGTGGGAAGGGAGGGGCGTCCGTGGCGCAGCTGGCATTGCAAGGCTACCGCTCAGTGGATCTCTGTGGCCACGTGCCTCAGGCAGTGAGTCAAAGCCCAAGAGGTCCTGGGTATCTGTAATCCCTGCTGGGGTGGCAAAAGTGCGCACCACCACGGGATTACCTCCTGAGGACACAAGCACTGTGGGCTGTGCCAGAGATGAACTGCTGGGGGAGTGGGGCTACCTGTTCAGCCTCTCTGGGAAGAGGCCAGAAGGTCAAAGCTCCCCTTTCACTGGCACCGCCTGTGGATTTTTCCCTCCCAAAAAAGCCTTCTTACGCTCCCCTACCCCACAATCCCAGCCATTCCCCCCCGCTGGCTCTTGTCTGGTGCAGCACCTCCTTTTCTGGAGACCCAGCCTACGCCACAGCTATGGACATTTGCTTTCAGGAAGGGTCACAGAGAACCAGTTGCACTGGACTGGGGCGAGGGGATGAGAACTGCACAGCATGAGCCATGGAAATCACCTTTTAATGACAGGGACAAGCCCCAAGGTCACCTCTTACCTTCTGGGTTGGGACCGGCACTCCTCTTCCCCACTGTCCGCCTCCTGCAGCCACAGGGGAGAGAAAGAAAGAAACAAGACACGTTAATTTGCTTCCAACAGGTGTACCTGCTGCAGACACCTGTCCTGCACTAGCTCAAGCTGTGGGAAGGGCTGGGAGGGGGCAGGGAAGGTCTCTCTGCTTCAGCACAGCTGCTGGGCTGCTGCACGCTTTCCATTTGGAGTCTAGCTGTTTTGAAGGCACCACGGACACATCGAACTCTCCTGTCACTCCAGGTTTCGGCACGCTGTTGCGTCTTGGCCTTCTGACAGCCTCCAAGAGCATGAAGCCCGAGCACTTCTTACTCCTGCAGCCTGCTGCAGACACATGGGGACCTGCAAGCATGCCTCACAATCTAGGAGGCACGGCAAGGGGAAACCAAACCACTTGCACAGGCCCACGTGGACTGGGAAGCAGCAGTCTGATATGTTATGCCACTGGAGGTGCAAAATTACTAGGCCGGATCCGAACACGCTGCGGAATTTTACCAGGACTCCTTACTAACGCCTGATGCAACAGCTCCGGAAATTAATTCCACTTCAGAGCGTGTTTAAATGTCTGGGACCAGGTGGGGATGAGGCTGAGGCATGGAATCCACTTCATCAGTGAAACAATAAGCCCAAGTCTGGCTTGAGCAATCCTGTATTGGCTAAATAGCGTCTTAATCAAACTGAGGTTTAAGATGGCATTGGCGGATTTCAGGGACAGCAAGAGATGCCTGGCGGAGGATGACCCCAGGAGAACGGGCCCATCCGTGTCCTGAACACGTCATCCCTAGGCTGGAGAGGCTTTGCAGCAACAGTGCCTTGAGCTGAGATCCATTGCTCCCGGGCCTCGGCTCCCATGCTTATGGGGACAAATGCACCTGGACTGAGCTGCTGATGCAGGAAGGCAAGAAAACCAGCTGCTCTTCTGCAAAGGAGGAGCTTAAACTGTGCTAAGAAGCGATGCTGAAGACTGCTTGCAGGAAGGGACCGGGTTTCACTTTAGCCTCGGTGGACCATCAGAAACGATGCTATCAGCAGTGCACTCACGTTACCACCTTCCCTCCAGCATCACGTTTTATCTGGACACCTCATGACATCTTACAATCTCCCCATCGTGACCACACCTACATCTTAAGTGGGGACAGATATGGATCCCATCACCTCTCCATGCTCCTTGCCAACAGAGGCATAGAAAGACCTGTGGTTTTTAAGCAACAGGCATGATACGATGCAGTGGAGCCATCAGATTTCTGTGCGAGAGGGAACCAGATGCTGCTTCCTAAGAGCGACAGCCTGAGCAACCCAGCTCAAAAGAGCCATCAGAGCTGCATCACATGGACGCAACATGCTGCGTTAACTCTTAGGGCGATTATCTAATTACACTGAAGCAGTGCCTGGAGGCACCACTTTGGGACAGGCTTCATGGTCCTAGGCACAATAAGAGACAATCCCTGCCACAGGACTCATGAATTAAATGGGCCAGACTGGCACCAAGTCGGATGGGATGAAGAACCAGATATAAAGTACTGTATGCTGGGCTCCCCACTCCCCAGCAGCCCGCAGAATAGTCGACGAACTGCTCTGCTCCAAAATGCTTTGAATGCCCGTCCCCGGGGCCAGCTCCTAGCCTCTCTCCTGTCCCCCACCAGCCTTCCCGATGACCACTACGGAGAGCGCAGCCCACCTGCGCCCACTGTGCAGTGCCCCTCTAATGCCTCTTGGAGCTCAGCAAATGATGGTGCTGATCAGACAGCAGGTGTCGCTGGTGCACCGCGCAGCGCAGCCCCGACCCGGCTGCAATCCCAGCCTGCCGTGCAAAGCCATCCCCCCAGTTCTTGAACCCGCAGCACGTGACTCTGAGCCGGCTGCCCTGGCTCTGGAGGGCCCTGACTGTTGGCCTGGGTAGAGACTGCTGTGCAAGCCTTACCACAATGGGGTGATGCCCTGCTCCTTTCCAAACACCGTGCACGCTGTGAGCTGGCCAGGGCAAGGTCCACGGGCATTTGTCAAGCATCCAGAACCGCGGACTTTAAAGAGTGATCCACAGAACAACGCAGGCAAACCCTGGTTGATGTGAGCAATGTTCCCAGGGCAAGGGCCTAGGGCGCCTGGCTCGGACGTTCCCAAAACTCACACCCTAGAGCCTTCCCTGCCTTAGCTGTGACGCTGCAGTGAGCTGGTGCGTGCGTGTTTCCTTGCAAGGGAAACCAAACCCATGAGGAGGAGCGGAGTTGACCTGTGTTAAAGAGCTGGAGGTACCATACCAGCTGACATGGATGGCATGAGCAAGGCATAGCACTGACCCCACCGACCATTTTGTGGTCAGATGGCCTTGCAGGTCTTTGCCCTCCATCAGTTAGCCATCAAAGTAGTGGGAATAAAAAGCGCTCAGATGACCCCCAAATGCACTCAGATGCTTATGCATTGTGCAATCGTATATGCAATTCTCAGAACCTGCTGGATCCCAGCAAGTCACAAAGCCCCTGACTAGCCAACCCCGTGAGTTGCCGAAGACGGGGTACGCAGCACGTGCCAGAAGGGCGGTCCAAGACGCAAAGGCATCCGCACGCCTGCGACAGCATGGCATGAGGGAGAGCAGCACTTGAAGCCTGGCCCGCCTTGCCTAGAAATGCAAGCTATGCAGACAATGCTGTTTTTGGCTTGGAACGCAGTGGCCAACTCGATACTGAAAAACAAAGAAAGAAAATCCTGGCCTTGGCAACTGCCAAGCATGACGCCCCTCCGAGCAAAAGCAAACAGCGGGGACACCCTGGAGCAGGCCGACCATCCCAGCCATCTTGGCCCCGTGTGGAATTCAGGCCGAGGGCTCTTGAAATGGGGAGACGGCCAGCCATGACCCAACTGGAGGTCACCTGTTGTTGCTTGCTATCAGGTGAGATCTTAGTGTTCAACATATGCACAGCACTTCTCCATGTCCAGGGTGCAGCTGTTCGAGAGCCCAGGCAATGCCGGTGGGGCACACTCAGCTCCAGATCTGTGCGATTCTGAGTTAGAGTCTCCCTCGAGGTCTAATAATGCTACCTGCGCTGTCGCTGGACAGGCCGGGGCACTGGCACGTCACTTCCTGGGCCGTAAACCCTTGAGCTTATGGATAAAGATCTGTCTTTCCTCACTACCACGACTCTTCCATCCCTGTCTGCCACCCTCTTCCCTCCTTGCACGTGGGGTACCGAACGACACGTCTGTACAGCATGCGGCTCCCTGCCCCTCTCCCATCTGACCTCTTCTCCTTCAGCCAGCACTCTGTCCTTCTCGCCTACCTTTTGGATCTTCCCCATCGTGCTTTTCTGTCTCTGGCTCCAAGCTCTGCCCATCTCTAGCGACACCGCTCACGCCTCCCACCAACCCCCTTTGCATCATTGCCTCTGCACCTGCTTACCTGCCATGTCAAACACTTCCTGATCCCAGAGGCAGGTGGTCCTGTCCGAATTGGGAGCTCATGCCTTCTCCTGCTGCCCCAAGCATCTTGGCCAATGGCGTGATTTTCCAACTGAGGTTTCAACCTGCTGTACACAAAGCTCGCTGAACAGCACCGACAACAGCCGGCTACAAACCAAGAGCTGCAATTTGGCGAGCTCCCATGGGAGGGCACGAGAGGCAAGGCATGAGTTCAAGAACGGCCCTCGCATGTGCGCTTTTGACGGTGTGGAGCATTTCAGGAGACACCGCTGCCATTTCTCACCATGTCCCCCATGCCTATGAGGCACTGCTGCAGGGCATCCAGCCACCAGCTAGAGCTCGCCAAACCTGGGGAAGCAGAGGGAGCGATGACCGCACAGGGAAGGTCTGCATAGCCACCTGCATCGGAGCATGCTACCTGCCTGCCTCAGCTACAGACCGCAGCGAGAAGCACAGGGCCCCTCACACGTGCTTCCCTGTTCCCTCTAGCAGGACGTCATAACCAGAAAGTAGCTGCAGGGGCCATGCAGGCAGCCCACAGGAGGTGGGCGGTGTGACGTGCCGCTTCTTGGTGTTCTCGCAAGCCGGATCCTTGCTCCAATTTCGAGCGGCTCCCACGGAGCCTGGAGCTGCACCGATGAGCTCCAGAGGGAGCCGAGCCCTGCCTTCCTCGGCCAGAAGAATGACAGAAGCAAGGGCCCCTGCGGGGGAATGGGAGGAGAGTCTCACGGCTCATAACTAGGCCACGATATTAAAAGGCAGCTTAAAGTGAAATATGGAGATTCCATCTTGCCGCCTTTCCGGGGATGCTTTGCATTTCTGCTCTGCATTAATCCAGTTTTCGCTTTGATCTTCTGCCAAGCGCCTGTCAGGAGCAGGGCAAAGGAGAGGGGAGAAGAAACGCTACTTCGCATTATTTCGTGGCATGTCAGCAGCACTGCTGCCCCTACAAACCGCCCTCGTGCAGACCAATGTGGCGACAAGCACGTTGCTCAATTTGCATCCTGAAGTTCAAGCACCAGAGTCTTTTGCCTGTGTTTCCGAAAGCCCTGGCAGATCGTTCAGGTGAGACACACCATTTCCACTCCCCGCTTCCCACACCTGCAGTTTCCTTTGCTATAGGAAGCTGTGGCGAGGTTGTTTGTCTCTGTGCAATCTACATTTCTGAACTGTGAAACATGGTCCACATTTCCGCCCCTCTTTGCTATGGCAACGGTCCCCCGAAGCAACCTGGAGGAATAATGTGCTCCTGTGATGAGTGAGCTGCCATTGCTAAAACTATTGAAAGACCATGAATCAGAACCATTTGCCAGCAATAAGCAACAGCATTAACCTTTCCGTTGGCATTATGCATCTCAGCTTTCACACATGGATAAGTGGTAGTTTCATGCGTACGAAGCAGTTGTGCAAACGTCAGCTCCATACCAAGGCCAGGTGTCCATCCACAACACCTTTTACAAGAGCTGTGACTGACACGATGGACCACTGGACTTAGTTACGCTACCAGCACCCCCTGGATGCAACCAGGGATGCTTTGGGGCTCGGCGAACCTGACTTCTGCTGCAGGTTAGCTGCAATCACTTCCCATGAGAGCATCTGGGTCCGCCGTTATATCTTGCAAAGTCTGTGGTGCTTTCACACAGGGTCAGCGAGACACAAGGGAACTTATCCTGGAATGAAGTAAAGGTCAGTGCATCTGCCACTTCCTCCCGCTGGTACCACATGCTTCATTGGTGGCTGCCCAGGTCATTGCGCCTCCTTACCAATATGCCCTCTGCTGCTCCGGGCCATCCAGGAGGTCACTGCCTGTCTTAGCTGCAGTGCAGGGCCGCTCGCTGTCCTCTGGGCTCCCAGCTCAGAGTTCACACGTGTGCGATGCTGCCAATTATTTAGCCACTGTGGCCTGTGCTGGTGTCGTCCCACCTTGAGATATTGGGCAGACGCACATGGGTGCACCTGGGGCTCCAGCAAAGGATCTCCGCCAGCTGTAAGAATGAGGACAGCAGCAGGCCTTGGAGAAACTTGCTAGGGGATGTTCAAGCTGCTCGCGAGCACTTGTTTGGAAGCACGAGTATGCCACAAGGCCGGCGGCAGGAGGCGAGAACCTCTATGACAGATCGCAATGCAGCACACACTCATTGCTCCCACAGCAGTCGTGAATCGCTTCACCAGGGTCCGCAGCCCCACAGCTTGTTCCAGGCTGAGGGGCCCGATCCATTCCCAGTCACCAAGCAGCATCAGGGGACGAACGCAGGACACGGGCTCCTACTCCACATCCTAGCCATCAAGGGTTTATAATGAAATACGTGATGAAAGCAAGAGGCCTGCTGGTCTCTCTCCTTGGCAGACAAGGGCCCTGTTCATGCACTCAAATTCCCCCATGAAAGCCTTTCCGCTGGAGACGATCTTTTGCTGGGATGAAGGCAGCTGCTCTAGACAACTCAGGGGCTGGGCACTCGGGCATTAATCCAGCTGCTAATCCATGCGAGTGCTGCTCTGCACCAGCACAGGGTGGTTTCCCAGAGCACCTTTGTTTCTGCCCCAGCTGTGCGGGACAGCACTAGCCCCGCAGTCCGGCGGCTCTCACCGTGCTCGGCACGCCAGCGCAGTCAGAAATCCCTCTGCCTAGCGCGTGGGTCCTGCTGCAAGAATCGGGAAAGGAGCTCTTCCACCAAAAGGCTCTCGGAGCAGCCACGGCTGAACCTGATGGGAAGGACTCGTGGACCAGGTGGACGTGGCAGCGGTTTATTTTCCTGTGTCTGTGGAGCCAGCGCCACTTGCCCGAGCTTCTGTGGGACAAGGCCGGTTCCTTCTTCAATACGGCTGCTTTCCTCCCCGCTCCGTGGGGTTTTGCAGAGGGACAGACTGCCCCCATTGACCCTACTGCCTGCCAAGTCCTCGTTCAGCTGCTGGCCCTCCCTGGGGAGCTGCTCTCTGCATTGCTCAGCTGCGTACAGATGTAGGTCAAAGATGTACTCTTGCTCTAAAAGAAGAAGTGATCTCTCTCCGGCTTTTCATCTCTCCCGCTGAAGAGGAGCACCCTGTGCTAGCCAGCTTAGGTACAGCGGTCTCAAGACGGCAGATCCAAGGGCTCTGCAAATCTGCAGGCCTCCAAAAATTAAAAGCCTCTAAGCACCAATGCAGCATGGCACGCCCGGCTGCAGCGCGCTGCACGCCAAGGCAGATTAAGAGGAGGAGATGATCGTCAACGGCATTGCTATGTTAAATGAAACAGGTTTGCCTGCTGGGGAGCACAACGGCTCCTGCTTTAATCATGGAGGCTTGCCTTTGGGGAATAACGCATGCAGTGTACTCACACACATCAAAAACTCAACATGAAAGGAGTATTAATAGTGCCACTTGTCTTGCAAAGAACAGCAGCACGGGGCAGGGCCTCCACTTTGCTAGAGAGCTGCAGAGCAGGAGCAAACCCTGTTATGTTCAAATGCCCAGCTCCCGGCCTCCAGAGCAGCCCTGTGGGCAGAGGGAGACCCTCAGTAAGTCTTGCAGGGTGCCTTCGTTTTCCCAGCACCTCACCCCCAGAAGATCTTCAGCTGATACTTCCCCAAGGAAGGAGGGGAGATGAAAGCCGTGCACTTGGGAAAGCATCCTTCGGTTCCTCTGTGGCCCCGGGACACGAATGCCATTCCCTCCGCTCGCTCAGATGTGACAAGTGTGAGAAAATAGCTCTCTGCATAAACATGCCCCTGTGCCGCGCCAGCCTCCAGACCGAGCCTGGCTGCTGATGTTAGAGGCAAAACTGGGTCAAGCCCGAGCTGAGAGATGCGCACGCACATGGAGCAGCGAGTCTCGGGGCACGGCTTCCGGCAGTCCTTCCCCGTACGGCTCCTCGGGAACACTCCCCACGGCCTTGCCCAGCCACAGTCGGCTCTCTGCAGCAAGTGGATGTCGCTGATAAGTTGATAACAAACTGCCAAATGGGTTCGCTGCAAAGCCACATCGACCCAAGCATGCAGAGGCAGAGAGAGGGGTTACCTCAACCCCAAATCCAAGGTTTCACCACTAGATATTAAATTAGAGGGGCAACACAAGGGGCCAGGGAGCACCTTGCTGCCAGAAACTAGGGATCTGCCCAAGCCCCGGCTTAGAAAAGGGTCTGCATCCAAGACAGGCAGCTTCCCAAAGTGCAGAGCGCAGAGACAGCTGGAAGCAAACGGCACCGAGAAGGTTGTACCGGCCTCTCTAGCCAACAAAGAGCTGTCCGCACACAAGCTAAAAAGAGTGGGGGGGCTCACACTGCAGCAGCCCAATCTTTCATAATTCATGAGCAACATCATCTCGCATGACGTGGAATAAGGGCAAAGATGGAAGCAGCAGATGCGCGGTGCTGATTTTCAGTTTCGTGCTTTTTTTTTTCTTTACATCAAGTCCCGCAACAGATTTTCTGTTCTGCACTGTGCCTGCAGGTTCATTCCTGCTCAGTTTGTCTCGCACGGGCTTATTCCACATTGAATGTGGGAAGCAGCCCCGGAGGAGAGGAAAGTCTTACACGCTTACATTTGCTGAGAGTTATTTTCGGCGGGGAAGGAAGGGAGGCAACGCACGCTGCAAAGGGAAGGGGCCGACTGCAAGACAAAGACGTCTTCCTGTTCCCATCTAGCTCAGTTTAATCACTGATGTTTCTTGGCCTGCAGAGCAGCAGAGACCGCAGATGTAGTCTGTCTGAGCCGCCGCTGCAATTATCTACATTAGCAATTAAAAGTTAGAAGTCATATACAAAGAGCAGGAAAGTAAGACAAGGCCTGGGGTTACAAACATGCACTCCCTGAAGTTGTACTCCAGTGCGCATCCTCACCTGGCATGGAGGCAGCGATGATGGGAAGGGGAAGAGAATAAGCGGTCCCAATATTGGGACAAGACACCTTTATACCATAACCGTGTCCGTGCCAGGTGGTGCCTGGGTAGCTATACCACTATTGGTGTACTAATGCTAAGGCGATCAGGCCTGTCAGATTGTGGGGGGGGGGGGTGTCTGCACAGAGCTGCAGGAATGGGGCACAAGCAGCTGTCCGGCGACATCAATTTGAGTACGTTTCCTTTTAAAACGAAGCCACCGTGGCCCCAAAGTGCCGAGAAGATTTTCGGCAGAGAAAGATGCTTGCGACAGATTATCACCCACTCAGCTCCCCTGGCGCTCCTGTCCAGCGTGACCAGCCCTCTCTCTCCACGCAACAGACACGGGACGTCAGAGATCAACAGGAGAGGCACACATGTTTCCATGCAAAGTCCAAGAATTCACTGCCAAGCCATGTGAGCCCCTCGGAGCCTGCAGTGCCAGGAGCACGTGCAAGGAGAGGGATGTTATTTAATGCTGCTGCAAGAAGCTGGAAGGAAGGGTCGGAAGAGGGAACAGAGCAGCACTCGGCCTCCCCCAGCGCTGTAACACCCAACGTCCACGCAGCGATACGGAGGGGAGGGTCACTAGGAATGCTGCAGATGCTGCTAGCAGTTAACCTTGCTCGACCCAAATCTGTGCTCAACGGTATAATTACAAGCCGTAAATTGTTACCTAGTACTGGTGGGAAACAAAGGAGGCAGGTATCCAAGCAACTGCCTGCTTCGGTGTCTGGAAGTGGCAGCATCCTAGCTGACGCTGGCTGAACACGACTGTAACACTGGAGACAAAGCGGACGCACGGCCCGGGAGCCACAGCTCTGAGCAAAAGCGCCGCACAGCTGGCGTGGGAAGAGGTGGAAGAGCACCTCCAAGTCAGGATGCCTGTACCCTGACTCTGGCTCAGGGGGGATGCTGATGCCTGCCTACCAGGCAGAGGTCTGGGAAGACTTCAGCCGAGGCCTGTTTGGCAAGTGTTGAGAGCTTTCCTGGAGAGAATGAGACCCGACGCTCGGGCACGGCCGCGAGGGAGGGAAGGCCCTGCAGCCTTGCCGCGGGTCTCGCTGCACAGGGAGCATGAGGTCTCTGGGGCACAAGCTTCAGCTGAAGCCAGTGAACAGCCGAGCGTGCCCGATGCACCAAGTGCAGAACGCCACATCGGACCAGGCGCAGCCTGGGAGAGCCGAGGAAGGCCGGCCTCACTCGGGAGCCCCTTGTGGAGGGTACCAGGGGACTGGCAGCGTTCCCCATCACACCCTCTGGCTCCCTAATGGCATCGGTGCCTGCGGGAGAGACCCCCGCCGTTCAGCTCTCACCCGGGGGTGGCTACAGGCTGCAGCCCACCTTACAACGGCTGGGACGTGACCCTCCGTGTCAGGCCATTAGGAGTCTGAATGTTCCTGAGCACAATCTCGTTGACCTCGGCATAATCCACCTTGCCTTCCATCAGCCCTCCCTGCCTTGAGAGTAGTAGAGGTACCGGGGCTTGGCGAGACAGAGAGAGATGGGCTGTCCTGGAGGAAGACCTCACAGGCTGGCTTTGGCCAGGTGGTATGAGCAAGCAGCGGTGCAACTGGGACCAAGGAAGGGGACGGGGCATTCTGGAGGTTTAGAAACAGAGGTGAAAGCAGACTGAATGAAGGGACTGTCTAACTTCCATCACTCGCCCCCAGACAACGTTGTCACCAAGTGCCCCCAATCCCCGTCCCCTGCTCAGCCTGTTGCTCTGCTTCCTGCCTGATCTGCTGCTGCGCTGCTTTCCCGATCCCCAAATGCTGCAACCCACGCACAGAGGCCACCCACGCCCTTTGCGGCATGTGTTGCAGGTTGGCACCTGTCGCAGGTCACAAAAAAAACAGGCTCTTTGAGAGCCGAGGCTGAAAGTGTGCAAAGGCCTCTCGCCTCCCAAGTGCTGCAGCCTTTGGGATGAAGTTTAGTTTCCTTCTGCTGAGAAGGAAAAGTGTGTGCCATGCAGGAAGGCAGCCAGGGCAGGGGCAGCGGAGAGGTGCTCTGCCAGCCCATTTCCAGGACGAAAGGGCACAGCGCTGAAACGTTTCCAGCACCTGCCATTAGCAGGGTTGTTCGCTCACCGGAACAGAGCGCGCAGCATGCTCTGCGAGCAGAAAAGCACGCATCTACCATTTTCCTGTGCAGCATCACTGCTGCAACCGCCCCACCGTGCCAGAGGAAAAGAGCTGGTGTGTCCAAGTGAAAAAACCCCCTTATTGTTCCTGGCACGAACAGGGATGCGCCTGCCCCTTGCGAGCTCACCCGACCCAGCCGCCTCCCCCCCTCGCAGTTGCTACGCGGTGAGCATCCCCGGTCTCCTCTGTGCCATCTGCTTGTCCCTCTGGCAGGCTGGCCATTGCAGCCCGAACGCTGACGATGCTCCAATCTCCTTAGTAACAGGTCTGGTGGGGAGGGGGGTTGCATCTTCCTACCAGCCCTGGTAATGTGCCGTAGATTCGGCTCCCTGCAGGGGGGACAGGGGGAAATCTGTGGGGTGGGGACAAATGGGAGGTGCGTTGGGAGGAGGAAAGACCCCATCAATCCTAGGTGTTATAAGCAGGCCAAGCCCCGAGGTGCCTTCTGCAGGCCAGAATTCATGCTGGGCATCTGCCAAGCGGCTTGGCCGCTCACTCCGTGCTACAGGCAGCATTAAAAAGGCATCCAAGTAGGAGCCGAGTTTCTGCTCCGCACGCAACGTTATCTTCCAGCCACCTTCTTTTTACTGCCCCCCGCATCCTAAAGCCTGACCATACTTGAGGAAGGCGCTGTTTGCAAAGAGCTATGACCCACAACATTGCCATGGAGCCGAGACAAGGCTTCATTTCCAATCTGCAGAGACAGCTTTTCCACCGCAGGCTTTTAATCAGCAGCCGCAAGCTGCCTTTGGCTTTTTAATCTTTAAATCCTTGCACTTTCTCCTAGCTGTTAATCCAGTTAAAACCCTCCCTTCCTCTTGCTGGCCATACTGCACAAGTGACCACCTGACGGGAAGGGCGGCAGAGGCTGATGGGTCGAGAGAGTTTCTTCCAGGACCATGCCCATACAGGCCACAATCGCTTAGGTATGATGTTGACAGGAGCTACAGGGAACCCTAAAACAGATTAAGATGAGCCAGGGAAAGGAAGAGGCATTCCTTAAAAGCCTGCTGCATCAGCACGATGCGTGAGCACCTAGGACCTCCGAACACATCAGGGCCTCCATGTAGGAGCCTCTTTGAGTCCAGCTGCAAGGCACGACCTGTGAGAGAGTGCCCCAGAGAAGAGCCAGGCTGCGGGGAGACCATCTGCTGTGCCCGTTCCTCTACAAATGGAGACTGGTCGCACACAGAGCTCCTTTCACAGCCAAAAGAAACTGGTTTCAAAACAAAAGCCATTCACGCTGCCAGCATGGTGTTGGTCTACACGAGCACAGGAAGGCTCCAGGACACAAGGTGGGCACGTATGGGGCGAGTCTCTGCCCTGAGAATCAGACCATTGGAAACAAATGGGAGATGCCCACACAGGTCAAAGACCCAAGGTGAAAAGGGAAAGGCAACAGGGTTGGTGTCAGAAGGAGCACTTGCTTCCACTGCTGCATGCTCAGGAGTGGTTTGCGCATTTGGAAAGCCGCGGCGCTTGAAGACAAGATGTCATTTGAAAGCCCGACACAGGCTTTTGAGGACTGAAGCAGCACAGCGGACCACGTAAGGCAGAGATCCCCAGGCACGCGGGCCCAGAGACCAGAGCGGAGGGCAGGCAACGAGCAGTTTAGGCTGAGCAAAGAGGGGCTGGGGTAGGAGCCCCAAAGCAGGGTGAGGTCGATCGTTTTTCTACCTGAACTCCATTCACACAGATAATCGGCGAGAGCTCCTGCCTGCAATCACTGCTGCCTGCTTAACACTCCTCCCAAATGGCCTATTACTTAGCAGAAGGAGTAGAATAACTACTCCAGGACTGCAGAAGCATTCAAGATAACATTATACACCTATTAACTGAAGCACTGCGCATCCAACTGAGACCAAGAGCAACCCTTGACGGTAGGTATGCCTTATTAGACTGAAGCGTAGCAGGTACATCTCCACATTAATGCAGAGAATTCAAGTGACATGAATTCTAGTACAGATCAGACACATTTTTCCCCTTACAGCTCCAGAAAAGGTCACCTGGTCTTTTGGCTACTCGGGGTGTATTTACGGGACTGAAGTGTTTGCTGAGGGCAATCGCAGTCCAATGAGTTTAGAAACCCCAGTCACCACTCTCAGCCTCCAATTTAGCTATACTTTTACCCTCCTCTCTGAAGACAGGCTCTTCATTCCCCTGGTCCAGCTTTGTAGCCCTTCTCTGCAGCTACTCCAGCCTGACTTCATCCTTTTTTGCACGTGGTGTTCCCACGCTGGACACAGTGCTCCCAAGGAAGCATCGCAGTGCCTTGAACACCAGTGTCCTTAAATACTTCTCTGGCTCTGCTGGAAACCCATGCTTGGGCAACATTCATTTTCATCTGATAGGCATCCTACTGGCAGGTCATAGCTCTCCAATGACCAACCCATACGCACAGAGTCTGGTTTTTTTGGATGAGAGATTCAATGTCTGCAGCTTGTACCACGATGCACCGCAAAGACAAGGAATCCTATATAACCACCACTGACAGAAGTGCCTTTAGATAGGGAAACCCACCGGTGGAGGAAAGGGGGCCAGTATCCAGCACTGCTGCAGTGTTCGCTGAGCTTGTCGAGCGCGAGCTGCTGGCTGGCAAGAAAAAAATAAAATAAAAGTAAAATAAAGTCTCATGCTCCAGTCCGCACTTTTTTGACTGCATTAATACAATCTAACCTCCAAGGAAATCTGGCATGAGGCGAGCTGACAGGAAATCTAACACTACAGCTCACATGTTACAGAATCGGCAGCCACAGTTTGGTTTTACTTCAGCCCTGCCATTTGTTTTCTTGACAGGCTGCCTTCCACCTGGCTCCGGGGAAGTCTGAAATAAAGAGATGTCATTATATTTGCTCAGGAGGTCAGTTTTAACGCGGCACTTGCTCATGCACCTGGTATTAAAAAGGCTTACAAAACGGAGCCTGCAAGGTGCAGATGTGGCAAGAAATCTTACTAAAAAGCAAGAGCAGGACAGTGCTTTTTAATGAATGCAAGGCCTGACTCCTCCTCATTCTCTCAGAGAAAGCTCCATTGACCAGCTCAGATGAGAATTATATGCTTAGCTCCTAAATCCACCTCCTGAGCCAAGCGGAAATGCTGTGCAAGCTTGTAAGCAAAACACTGTGTCAGTAAAAATAAATCTCGCTCGGAGGGGAAAAGTGTGTGACCGACTTAAGGCTGAAAAACAAAATCAATGCGAAGTTCCTCTTGGACTGGAAAAAACAAAGCCATGCGAGTGACTGACAGCCTTCCCTCGCACCCTGTTCAAAGTAGTGCCCATACATCAGGGATGAGGTGGCACAAGCCAAGGATGCGCCAGGCTGGTCCACCTAGAGATTCTGATTTGAGGCCTGACGATATTACGGGAGAAGCAAGTCAAGTCCTCTCGGGACTCACGGCCAGTCGCTGATGACCCAAGTGTTTCTCCCCTGCAAGAAAGTGACTGGGACTCATGACAGCGACTGAGGTTTGTGGGGCGGGGGGAACCCAGGATGCAAAGAGTTTGGGACACTGCAAGTCAAGGCTACGCGGTCTTGACACAGTTGTGGGGGAGAGATTTCCTTGCAAGCTGTTTCTTTCACTTGCATGAAACATTCATTCCTTCTAAATTTAAGGTGTTTTTTTGAGCTCAGCAACTAGAAGAGGCAGGAACTATGCATATTTATATGGAAAAGTTAGATATTGCCTAGATTTAACTGTGGCAGGGATGCATTGCAAAGGATGCTGAGATGCCCGACTTCGAGGTACTGCAAAATATTTGCCCATTATGGGCACCACCTTTGTTTGACGGATGAGAAACGGAAGCAAGGAGGGGCTGAGCAATCTGCTTAGTCACGCAGCACATCAGCGGTAGGGCTGTTATCCAGTATACTTGCTGAGACAAGAAGCACCAAAATAATCTGAGGTCAGTATCCCGCCTAAGGGATCTGCAGCATGGATCAGTTTGTTCTTGGGCCCTTCCCTTGACAGTCACACCTTGTGAAGCAAGTACTAAAACAAGTACAGTGGTACTGAGTATAGCTAGGAGACTGCTGCCCACCGCAGTCAGGGTTAACCTAAAAAGTCTCACGCTCTGCAGACAGCATTTGAGCAGCGATGCTAATTCAGGCTCAACGCAAAGGCTGCGGCGCTATAATAACCGGATGCAGACAGACCACCTGCCTGGATCAGTCCTCCTGGAGACACTGTGCAAGAGGCATTCGTTTCACCTAGCAAATTCCAGAAGCTAAATGGTTACGGAGCAGATGAGCTGCGAGCATCATTCCTGACATGTACACCAGTTGCACACCAAGAAAGTCTTGCACTCAAGCCAAGCAGATAACCATCTGTTAGAGCCATAAGAAAATAAAGAGAGGAACTTGGTACTGTGTCACATTCAATTTGCTGCCATAAGCACTGAGAAGAGCTGTGGTTATTGTTTCTCATAAATATTTATCAGGCACGTGCAGCTGTGAAATGAAAAAGGAGAAATCAATTGGTGTGACTGGTACGATCTCAGACGCTGCTGTGAAAAAAGTGTTCCCTTTCTTCAACTCCAGGCAGCGTGCTCAAGATACTAAAATACCCTCCCTGGCTAAAATCTGCTTTCTGGTGGGTGAAATGGGGATCTCTCTCTGACTTCTGGGGTCCTGGGGAATCCAGCGATTCTAGTCTCAACTCTGCCGCCGACTGTCTGCGGCCAAGGGAAGTCATTTAGCCTACTGGTGTGCCAGTCCTCCCAGCTGTAAAATGGCACTAATTGTGCATTTGCAAGTTTATATAGTACTTTAAGTGTAAGGATGCTATACTGCATACTGCACATGGAGCACTACCAGCTTGCCAACAGCATTTTCTACTTTAGCCCATCTAAACTTCAAACCAAAAGGCCTTGACGACGTCCGACCAAGGAAGCTGGAAGCTCCAACTTCCAATGAGCAGTGATTAATATATATGCCCCGCTACTCAGTGAGGATTCCTGAAGCTAAGTAAAGGTATGGGTCAATAAGTACTTAAACTTGACGGATTATAGACACAATTTAATACACCCAGAGGGGTAGAATCAAAGCAAGCTCAACCCTCCATATGGCTGAAGAGCATGATAGATTATTTATTCATAGGAGGGAATAAAACTATCTGCAGGCCTCCACTTTTAATACAAGAGGAGGCTTATTATTCATCTACTCTTAAAAACTCCTTGGAAAGGCAGTATCAACTCTTGGTGTAAAGATCTGTTAACTACATATGTACTGTATCTTACAGATGGGGTTCAAATCTAAAAAAGTGCCCAGGATTAGGAGATGAGAACTGGTTTCCAACTGTCTCTCCCTATTGGAAAAAAACCCAGCTACTAACCAGATTTTCAATAAACCCCCAAATAAACCCAAGAGGATGCTATTAGGAGGTCCAGATGCTGAAGGTTTATGAAAATAAGCTGTGAGGGTGTGCTTCTCACCTACAACACTACTCTTAAAAACAACACAGAGCCAGTGTGCAGGTGGTTTTTAAAGAATTAAACCAGACTTTCTGCCATTGGTATGATCATCAAGAACAGAAGGACTGTTACTAGTTGAAGGACGGTTTAGAGACTGACAAGTCACTTAATGACTCAAGTCACGTTAAATCTGTGACATGCAACGAATTTAATGGTTTTCCTTTAAGTCTCCTACCCCTAGATCCAAAGCGGACATCTACCACACACCATCATGCTCTTTGCCCCATTGAGGGTCTTGTCCTCTTTTTAAAGAGCTTGTACTCTTTTCACTGCCCGCCTTGAAAACAGCAGGGAAACGTAAGCCCCAAGAAGGGAGCTGGTAATATCCAGGTTTGCTCTGGAGGGTAGCAGCACATTCTTCAGACTCACGCGCAACCATGTGACAACATCACAAGAGGCCAATTTACTAACGGCAATTTTAAGCTTCCAGACGCCCATAGTAATACAAAACACTAGTGTTAAAAATCCCTCTCATAAAGAAAGCAGTTGTGATACCTTAAAAAAGAGGCCTGCCAAGTAAAGGAGGAGTTTGCAGAAAAGCAAGTCTGTCCCACTGACCACCACACCACAAGATTATTTCCAAACATCTGCTTTGAAAAATCGAGGGCTGTTTTACCAGCAGCTGGTCCCACCACACAGCTGGCAACCCTTCCTGCTCCATTTCCACGCCGGCGCAGCTGTAAACAAGGCAGCAGTCCATGTTGCCGCTGCTTTTTCATCGCCCTCATCATTTTATATTTCAGACCGTTGGATTCAGACAGTCAACGGGATAGCTGCGCTGCTGGATCTCTAATTAGGTAGACGGGTAATCCGTAACCATACCACTTACAGTCAGTGAAAGCTGAGCAGCGGTTGGAAGGAAGATTTCGCGATGCTGTCTTTTCAGTGTGTGCGCCTGCATAAACCCTTCCCAAGCACTGTGGCAAGAACTGTTCACAAACAGAAAGAGAAGTTATTCCCTACTGCCCAATTTAAAGCAGCAGAAATGGGGTTTCTTATTTTTCCATAGAGGCAATAATCTTGCATGTGAACATTGGCCCAAGATCCACAACCGGCTCCACCGCATTCCACTACACTGCCGAGGGGCTCATGAGACCAACCGTTATCTCTGGGCAACGGAGAACATTGCAGCCTATATGCTCCAGGCTAATAAAAGACCTCAGAAAGAAGGCAGTTGTGCCGTAAAGAAGTCATTCTGAAAGTGCATTTCGCCCACCGGAGGTTTGGGAGGACTTTTGTCCAAGGACAGGAGGTTTTTTGTCAGCTCTGTAAAAAACACTCCTATGGGAAAGCGATGCCCACACTATTCAGATTTGCATTTTGGACCTAACACAGTAGTTATCAGCTCCCGAGTCTAACTGGAGAGCTTTCATGATCAGCGTAAGACCGAAGCGAGACATGGGTATGAGCTGCACGGCGCTGCTGGGGTGGATTCACCTCCATCTGAGCACTGCCGTTAGGATAGGAACCGTAGACATGCCTGGTCTCAGGGCGGTGAGACCAGCTGTGAACTGCACTGTTAGCAATGGTAAGGAGCTGGATGAGAACATCTGCTTTCCACCTTTGCAAACAACAGCTCTTCAAAAGTGAACCTAGGCCTGGCTTTGTTTAAGTCACAGCAGGGTTGAGAACCTAGGGCTCAAGCCTCCGTTGCCAGCACCTGGCATAGTTATTGGCACCCAACTGAAATGCTACTGCACCGACGTGGGAGCGTCTCGCTCTCGCTTGAGAGCAGCGTAAACTGCACAAGGCACGGGACACAGGATCGGGGACATACTAACCCACGTAACACCGTGGGAGGCAGGCAGCTGATTGCACTATGTGGCAAGGCTGGCTCTTTAGCCTGCTGCTGAATCCAAGGTAGATGCTACTCCAGAGCAGACGTGTTTGAGCATCAGCAGGGTCCCGCACAAAGCCCATCCTGGATGCAGGTCCCGGCTTCCCAAGTGCATTGGAAAAACAAACAAGGCAGGGTGCTGGGAACAGCCAAGCATGCTGCTAACCGCCTGGGCTGTTACTGAACCAAACCAAGCCCCGGAGAAATTGCGGGGTGTGGACGGTGGCAGAGGAGTGTTAGGCGAGAGACCTGGAAAAACACTCCCTAGCTCAATAGCTCAGATGCAGCGCAGCACTGAACACCCACCCTCCTGGCCGTGGCAGCAACTGCATGCCCATGCACGAGTAGGAGGCCAGGGCAGCAATTTACTGTGTGGAAGGATACTGTGGGAGGTCGCTATTCTAGTGTGGATGTGAGTGTGCCTGTTTTATGGACTGCTTTAGAGGGACTTAGCTTCTCACCTGAGGAGTTCAGAAGGAACACATCCCTGTTGAGCTGTGAAATTATTCCCATTTCACATATGGAAAAACAGAGGCCAGGAGAGGTAAAAAGGCTTGGCAAGTCCCGCCGCAAATTGATGGCAGAGGTTGGGATGGACTTGGACCAGTCCAGCTGCCTCCTGCTTTCTGTGAGGTTGCAAAACACAGTGATGTGCATCCATCATTAAGCCTAGGCCCTTCCCTTCCCTTCTCGGTACTGGAAGTGGAACAGGAGCCTGAAAACCTGGGCAAACCCCCAGGGTCAAAAAGGAGCAACGGTGGCTGGGAGCAGGCTGGGTCCTGTGCGGCAGCAACGAAGGGAAGGCACCCAAGCAGTGGAGCCACCCAGGATTTTGCTCAGCCGGGGCACTGGACATCGCTCCGTGAGGTCACTTTTGGAGGCCGTTCAACAAGCTACTTCTAGGACTGATGTCAGCGTCACGTGCGGAGGGATCAGCGTGCAGCTGGACATTTTAATTCTCTCTACATGTGCAGGGAAGGCAGCAGATTACAGTTCGGGCAGAATCAGCTAATGAATTTCTGTTGTATCATAACAGCAGCCAGTACACCCGGTGATGGGTATTTCCACGAGGCTGTCTGGCCGTTTTAAAATGCTCTTTTAAGTCATTAGAGTGGGCTGTTAACAAGGAATTGGGTTGTTACAACTGTGCTTTGCTGTTTATGTTCTGATTTCTATAAATTGAATTTCCCTGTTCATACGTTGCCTGTAGCTGGCACGGAGCAAATGATTAGCTATTGAAAACTTAGCAACCCAGCGGGTGTCTGGGAGGTCTGGAACACAAGCACTTAAAGCAGCATAACTCTGTATCGCCACAATAGCCAACCTTGCGGTTAAAATCACTCTCCAGAGGATTTTGGTTGCCAGTTTTATTTCCCCTCGACTGTAAAGGGTCTAACAGCAACATCCTACCAAGGTTCAGTGGCAAGCATTCATGCTCAGTTACCACCGCCAAGTTTGCCAATTTTCCCTGCTAAAGTCCACCCCAAATTCCAGCAGACAGGAACCGTTGTGCGATGCATGTGCTGAAGTTGGACCTACAGTGCATAACTTCCACGAGGGGATGGTGACGTTCAAAGAAACTGGACGGGCCAACAGCTCAAGGTTGCGTATATGCTTCTGTCTGCCAGCTGTAGCAGGAGACAGGGAACTGCCCTGTGCTCGACTCAAAGGCTGAGCGGCCTAAGCTACTTCACCAGTATCACTGGATCTCTAGACACCCATCTTAACCCTAAACTGTGAAAATACAGTTGCAAACGAGAACCTGCAATTTTCGTCCTAAACCTTCTGCTCAAATGGCAAGAGGCAATGCTGTTAAAGGTGGGTGCCTCGTGCAGCATGCGTCGCTTGGTTTTAATGAAATATGCCGTTGTTACAATAAAGGCCCACAGGTACGTCAAAGTAAGAAGCTTCAACGCAGTGAGAAGAATACATCCTTCATTCCAGATCGTCCCATTTTCAGCCAGAGCTCCTCCACAAAGCATCATCCTTTCAAAGGTTTGTAACTACTTGGCAGTTGCAGGCAGCCCAAACAAGCCCGGACATTTTTTTTATTTTAGACTTAATGTAGCATGTACTCTCGGAGAGGTTTACAATGCAGCCTTTTGTAGTCAACTTGCTCCCAGCTGGGCCACTGCCAGGTCGTTATCAATGACATTAAAGCAGATGAATGAAGTTCTTATGTCCGGTGACAAGTAGAGTTCTGATCGGGTGCATGCATGCACTGGGAGCAGAAGAGGGTTTGCTATTAATTTGTCAGGTTAATAAATACAGCGAACCGATGAATAAAAGCTTTTTTAAATAAGATGCTTAGAGCCCACATTAATATTTGTAATGCTTTTGCGGTTCAGTGCTCCCTTAAAAACGAAGCGTGTTCCACAGGAGCCAAAAGCACCACAGATTAAAGATGCCCGCGCACGGCTTCCCCTTTCCCATCTCTTACCGAACGAAAGCCGTGCAGACGCTACAGCTCTGCCTTTCGAACTGGGCAAGTCCCAACCCCAGCCTGTTCTGCTTATCGAGGAGTTTGCAGGCTGCTCGTGATGGAGAACTACTCACCCCACCACGCGCCACCTCCGAGCGGGCTGCCGTCCGCCTGCTGCATCAGCTATACGACATTCTCGAGCAAGTTCACGTTACGAGGCCGGCAGGGCTGCAACCAGGCAGCTGCACCTGGGGGAAGAGCTGCTGCGGGAACTGAACGGGGCAGCTGGCAGCACCACGTCTCCCTGCACTGCCCTGGTGTGTTTTCAGTGTTAAAAGCAAAGGAAAAGCAGCCAAGTAATAGGAGATTGGGGAGGACTGAAAGTTAGAGGAAGTTCACCATTTTCCATGCAGACAAGGCACCCCTGAACAGCATGCTCCTGCACCAAAAGACTTGGAGGCTTGTCTTCAAGTCCCCCGGGTGCAGCTATGCGACACCCCGGGGTGAGTGAGATGCCAGACGAAGAGCGGGATGAAACAACTGCCTAGGTTTCTCACCTCAGCCTGAACCCAGGGCAACAGAGGAGATAACTCAAAGGTCACAGGATCTCCCCTAACATCTAGTGTAATGGGAGTAAAAAAAAGCACATGGTTTGGCACTGGGAGCCCGCAGCTCCAGCTGCCTGGTTCAGGCTCCCCAGAATGACTTGGCTGCTCTGCTTAAAAGGAGAGGCAGTGCGGTCTAGTGGACAGGGCACTGGCCCAGGAGTCAGGGGGTTAGTGTTATTCCCTGCTCTGCAACTGCCTTGCTGCATCATCTCAGGCAAGTCACTTCCTCTCCCTCTTGCCCGGTGTACGCACAGCTCCTAGCACAGCAGGAGCCCCTAGCAGGGCCTCTGTGGGCTACCCTCATACAAACAGCACTGAGTTGCTGTGCCATACCTCACTGTCTTATAGACATGCTGAGTGTTTTACACCAGATGCCCCAGCATTTATTAAATTTAGACTAAATTAGCACCCCAGCATGTTCACTGGGCTTTACACAGGGTGATCTGTGCATTCAGCCAGATGCAAACGGGAGCCGAGCCTCCTCCTGCAGCATACCCGCTTCCCCAAATGCACAGGCCATGAGTTCCTGTAGACTGCCTCTGCATTTCAACACACATTTCTGAAGAGAGTCTCATACAGCTCATGTTCCCCGAGTACGGTTCTTTCCCAATGTGCCTGGGGAAGCTGATCTGCTTCAATGCAAGGCTTGCATCCAAGCATTACTCTGACAAGCCCTTTGACGTGCGCGTGCACCAGGGTAAGCATTCCTTTCTTGGCCCAGGATAAGCCCTACAGGTCAACTTTCACTGCCGAGATGCTGCCGTAGCCAGAGGCTAGTCGCTGTATGTTTTCCAAGCGGAGCCATCCGAGGCTCAGGTAATTCCTATCTGCAGCTTTCACGAACGACTCGGGCTTGCAGCGGCTGACTGATCTCCAGGACGGCCTGTGCTGTCCTGACGCGACCCTGACTCGTTGGCATGGGAGAGCCTGGAAGAACCAGACAGGGTGACGGATGTTTGCCCACTGGCCTCCAAACCAGATCACAGCTCAAATCAATGAACAGATTTCCTTCCGAGGGGAGGTCTGAAAGGACATGCTCCTCGTTTCTGCACAGAGCGCCCTTACAGCAGGTATCCTGGGTGGCAGCTTGACAAGCCCGGCTCCTAGGCAGCAACTCAGATGTGGTTTTCAGTGGCGTGTAACTTTAATTTCCAAGTGAGCTTGCAATGTTATGGCTATAAACAACACTGGCAAAGAAAAACCAGAAAAGCGTTACACATCTGATAACCCAAACTGTTCCCTAACTGCCTATAAGGAACGCCAATCACGCCGAGACCAGCCTCGCCGTCCCATTTGAGCTAAGCCCGATCAAAACTGCCCCTTGCCAAAACCCCCCAAAAAGAATCAACACGAGCCCTGGAGTTATTTACGGGGCATGGAGCCAGAGCGAGCTTCCATCAGACGTTAAATGACAAACGGTTTAGAAGTTGAGTGAGTCAAGTAGCACAGCCATTAATTAACATAAACCCACATTTAGCCATTGACTGCTCCGAGCTTTGCTATTTTAGCTCATGCATCTTTAACCACATTCCTAAAACCAAGCATAAATCAGATGCTGTTGTAATGTTTCAAATCTATGACAGCCTGGCATCAGACCAGCACGTACAGCAGACAGATGTGATTAAGCCACATGATCCAGCGAAGCTGGGATTGTAGTACAATATCCAAATTAAAGACCTCCTCAACTGTCGGCTTTTGGAGACATTTATCTCCGGGCCCTACCCTCTTCTCAGCTCCCTGGATCTCCTTTCATGCTTACCGAGTGATTTTGAGAGCCAGAGCCAGGGCCTCGGCAAGTAAAACTCAACACATTTTCCACAGCAGCTACGCAGATGGATGAAACCCAGAAAGACCCAAGTGTTAAGTGAACAAAAGTAGCTCTATTTGTTTTAAAGCCCTATTTGATGAAGAAAAGAGAAAAAAGTCTGCCAGCAGAGGCAGAGCGCGCCAGAGATGGTAATGAGGGTTTCAGCTGCAGGTGCTCCAGGATCAGTCATTAGTGCAATGCCCAGAGGCAAGAGAGTCTTGAAAAGGTGTAATACTGTTTTCATCACCAAGAACAGCTTCCCAGGGGAGTTCCTGGGAGCAGTGGCTAAGAGGACTGGACATTTATTTAACAGAGGTGGGGGTCCACCCTACAGAATCAGCGACCCCAACCCCCACTCCGGCCAGCAAGAGCCAGACTCAACCACACGGTGCAATGAGGATCGATGCGAGACAGCAATGGAAGAGTCACCAGCAAAGACGGGTCCAGCCTTCTGATACTTCGCTGGCGAAGGAAAGCCCTGCCTGTAGAGCAGAGGTGCACGGGGGAGCTCCCAACGGCGTCTGCCAGTACAGACGAGCCATTTCACTGGGAAAACAAGGTGCTGAGCAGGTGTCTCTTGAAATAGGTGGCTTTGGGCTCCTGGCGGGGGGCGGTACTGTCACTATACGCAAACTTATACATGCTTGGTAGTGGCAGGATGCGGCATCAGAAGGCAATGTGGCGTATCGAATATCAAGTGACGTTGGCATCCTCCTGGAGTAGGGCAGAGCTATGACACCCGAATGCATTTTGCAAGATTGGCCCTGCGGGGAACACGCAGAAGGCTAGCTCATCTCCCACAGAGGGGAGGAAGCCCCTGGCTTTCCATCCGTGCACCGAGGCTCCCTCGTTCGGAACAAGCGGGCAGGCACGCAGGAGCCAACGCTTGCTGCTCAGCAGTTGCTGCCTGTCACCTGAGCCATCTGCAGCTGCAAGTCCAAACAACGCTTTGTAAAGCCTGGCCCCCTATTTCTGTGCGTGGAAGGAAATGTCCAGCCTCAGAAACCACGACTGCAGCTCGCGGGAGAGTGCGGTACGCGGTGGAGACACCAACGCTCCTTCCCACGAAGCAAAGAGCTGAAATTAGAAACCTGCCAGCCAGCAGGCAAGCAGATTCAGTGTCACAGGTTAATTCTCATCGACACCAAGCCGCCTCCATTTAAGCCACGCCGAAAATTCCAGCGGCCAAGGATTTTTCCACTGCCTGCTCTTTTGTGCAAAGCTCTCTCTACCCAACAACAGGGCCTGGCCACCACTCACTTACCAGCTGGAGAAGAGCCAGAACAAGCACTCTAATGGCAGAGGCCAGTTCCCCTTTGATTTCTGGGTGCAACTGCTGCAGTCCTTTCGACAAAGTGGCGTGTCTACGCATGCATTCACGCCGGCTTATATTTACTGCACAGTAAGTGGGAACAGGCTGGCGTCTACACGTGCAGGTGCTAAAGCACATTAATGCTGTGTGAACTGACCTGGGACTAAAGTTAGCCTCCAGTCAGTCCACACACACGTACAGTGTTACTGCGCAGCAAGGCGTCTATATGTACATTGCTGTGCAGTAACTAATCAGGCGTAAATTAGATACCTGCATGATGCAGGCATCGATGTTATGCTCAAGTCGGTCTAAGTCAACATATTTACTGCACGGTACGGGCGTGCACATGTAGATGTGAGCCCGTGCTGCACAGTAATTTTGGTTACGGCGCAGTAAATGCACATGTGTAGACGTTCCCAGTGTGAACCAAAACCTATTCGGCCTGTGGCACAGGCAGGCTGGTTGAGAGTGCATTTCATGCTGGGGAAATCCAACAGGCAAGTCTTCTGCATTTTACTAATTACGTCCTGACCAGACGACCAGGAAGGCGACAGATCTGTCACAAGAGCCAGACAGCACCATTGGTTTCACTCAGTGTTTCAGAAACCACATGCTTCCGCCCCCCCAGTGTAACCCGACTGACATGCACACAAATGGGGGAAGCTGCTGAGAACACAGCTGCCTACCTGTTACATAAGGATCTCGAAGAAAAGGAACAACGGCTTCGTCAACTCACCAAAAGTCACATGTGAAGCTGTGCTCGGTTTAATTTCGAGCAGAAAGAGGCCAACCACGTGCCGTCGGGCTGCCAGGGCCCCTGCAATGTTACAGGACTCCAATCAAAGTACTGAAAAGGGTTCAATGTCAGCCCCCCAAATTGGGATGTTCACTACAAAGACTGCTCAGAAGTCTTTCACTGAGCTGAGGCTTGTCTCTTGCCATCACAAGAGAGCCTAACCTAGAGCAATGACAGCGTGCCAAGATCTGCCGGCTAAAAAAGCAAATGTTGCATGTATCTGACCTCACTGCTCTTGGTTTTGCTTCTGAAGGCCGAGTGTTCAGCACTGCACTGGCCTATAATATCTCGCCCCGAGTCTTCCCTCACCAATGCTCCAGCACCTCCACAATTAGAGTTTGCCCACCAGAGGCTTACTCACGTCGGAGTCACTTGTCACGGAAACTCTGGGAAGTTTCACTTCTGGGAAAGGACCTCTTAAGGGAAAGCAGAAAGACGAGTGCTCCAGCCATGGACAGGACTACATCCCTGCTCAGCTCTGGAAATGCTCCAGGATTGCCTGGGTCACCTGAATCCCCCCACAACTTCCCGAATGGCTTTTAGGTAGATGGGCTCCCATCCACCTGTCTTTCCAATCTCTCCCACCTGGCCCTGCACCAGATCATCTCTCCACTCTCCTGGATGGCAGAGGGCCCAGAGAAACGGTGACCATTTATTCTACCTTCCTCAAAGTGCCCCCTTCAAACCAATTCTTCCCATCATGACTCTCGGGTTTCTTTTTCTTTGATGTGCAAACAACAAAACCACTTGTGCAATAACACCCCTTAGACGGTTAACTGCATTTTACCCAAGTGGGCTTCTCTCTCTTTTTAAAGCTGTCCTTTAAAGCCATGCATGAGGTTTGGCAAACCAAGGGACCTGCCCACACCATGGAAGCTGCTTGCAAAGCAATCCAGCTTTTCCTTGTAGAAAGTTAATCTGCCTAAAACCCCAGTCACTGGGAGGGAGGCGGGAAGAAGTTCCTCTCACATTCCCAGCTGTCCCTGCTTCCGTTTGAAGCAAGTGCTATAAGCAAAAGGAGGAAACAAGCGGGGACGCCAGCATTCACGTAACATCACCCCACCCGGCCTTCACGCTCAACAGCGTGAGTCAGATTGCCATGAGTCTACCTGCCTATTCCGTGTCTGGCAGGAGGTAAAAAGCAAAACTTTTCAACTTACACACAGGCTGACAACGGCCTGATCTCACCCCAGGGAAGGCCGCCTGGATCCAGAGAGGAGCGCACGCAGCTACTTGCCTGCACAGGGCATGTGGGGAAGACAACCCAGTTGGTAAAAACCGGCGCTCAGCCCTTCGTAGAGTTGTGCGGTCATGGCACACGTGTTTTGTGTGGGGACAGTGCACTTATGCTTCATTTTAGGTAGACTGAAGCATCTCAGCAGGAGAAAGAAGTCGCTTGTGTTGATTTGAACATATGTTAGAAAATCCAGGCCCCTAGAAGCGTTCAGTATCAGAGCCTGAGTCACCGCACCTTGCGCTCCCTTTGTCGCAGTACAAACCCCGGCGAGGCGGCCGTTTCCATTTCCACTCCATAGCAACTGGCTCACTGATGCCTTGAGCTTGCTGCAGCTTGGGAGAAGGGCTTACGGCAGCAGCAAGAGTCTGCGAGACAACTTGGCCCCTGCCAAGGCTGGGGACATGCTGCTCAGCAGAGGCCAAAGGAGTTCACCGAGGAGATTTCAGAAGCACTGGCATGTACAACAAGGGTGCGTCTCCGGAGAAGCAGCAGTCTGTTTAACAGCGTGAGTCACTTTGAAGCAGCGAGAGGAGACCAGCGGCCCTGACGCGAGCCGAGGTATGACAAGTTCGGAGCAGCTAGCTTTTTGCAGAAGGTGATCAACACACGCTTGTCACTGCAGACGCTTAAGCGAGCTCCAGCAGTAGCCCACGCGCTGCAGCTACCGAACTATTGCAAAAGGCTTCGTGTAGGCAGTTTGCTACAACCCACTTCATTTAAAAAGCCTGAGCAAGTGTACCTTGAGCCCTGCTGCCACCTGCACCCTGAAGGGAGAGGCTGGAGAGGAAGGCCCCACTCAGCTGAAGCAAAGGGACCTTTGTTTCCTGGCTAGCACAAGAGCCCCGCTGTTGGGTTCCTCTCTATGTCTTTGCTACCGCTGGCACTGAAGAGGGAAGAGAGAGGAATACCACAGGGGACTCACGGTGGGAGACAAAACCTTTTGACCCGAATGCACTGGTCTGAGTGACCCGAAGCCACGATAGGACACGGGTCAAGCAGGCAAGTGATGGAAGCACAATCCCTGCAAGCAGGAAACCAAGCCCCAGGGACCAAACGTCACGTCCCTACCTCTGTTGGCACAAGGCTTGAAGGCTCTTCAGGCCAGAGCAGCTTTCACCGGGGCCCCAGCATTGCATGAGTTTCCTGGAGCAGGGCTCCAGTCTCCAACCCGCAGCGTTTCCCAAGCACGGCGTTCTGCTCTGGACGGCACATGGGAGACGGAGAGGGGAAAGGATGCCCTGCAGCATGGGGAGGACGTGGCCTGCTGTGACTGCGGAGAGAGGCCCCTTTGGCTGCGATCACGATGCAGCTATGATCGGGCTCAGCTGCCCAAGGGCTATTTTGTGTTAGTTCCCAAGGCAGGCAACTGCTGCAGCTGAAGATGTGATGTGACCGACTTAAAAAAAGCCCACTCTGGCAGGCTCCAGAGGCCTTTCCTCCTGCAGTCACAGGGCAAAGGCACCACATTTCCCTCTCCCCTGTAAACAGCAGACTCCTTTTTCATGCAGGCCGCCTAGACTCTTTGCTGACTCTGGAAGACAGCTGCAGATATCCACCTGCTATCTCATACCTTTCGACCTCCTTTCATTACTTAAGCAGCAAGGATCAACAGCAGGCAGATAAGGGCTCAAGTGCACCAGGCAGGGAGAGGTTTTCCATAACACGGGCAGTCTGCATTCCTTAGCAAGGGTTTCTCCGTGCACACACAACCTACGTGCAGTAATCGGGCAGCAGAACCAGTCACTTCTGTTTGGTGAGTTTCTAACGGGCCCAAGCTTGTCATTTCCAAGTGCCTTTACCTGAAAAGGGTAAGTGATCCATTAACTCTGTAGCTGCCAACTAGATCCCAGCAACCTTTGCAAGCGGCACCTTTTTAGCAGCCCTGGAGTAAAACATGGAACAGGTATGAAAACCCATCTCCCCTCTTGCCCTGGCAGCAGGGAAACACCAAGGGATGCAGAGAGGTCACAGGTTTTCTGAACGACTGCCCCAGAGCCTGCTCATCTACCATGTGCTTTGTTGGCTGGATTTTACTACCTGAGACAAAACAACTGTTGCTCAGAGAGAAATACTCCGAGTAGAGGGCTTCTTGTGGTACAGCAGCTACCCTCTCTGCTTTTCTCCCTTCCTGCTTCCCATCTCTCGTAGTGTGCCCAGGCTTTCTGTGCAATGTGAGCGCCACCAAGGAGCACTGTACTTCCAGCCACGGGCGCAACCAGCCAGGATGCGGCAGTGCATTAGTCCGGAAAACCTCGAAGCAAGTGCAGGCCCGGTCCAGACACACCAGCTGTGTCCTCCCCATCCCAGGCCAGATCAAAATCTACAGTAAGTTTGAAATGAAGAAATTCCCTTCAGCTAAACACTCACTTCCCTTAAAAACAAATGCTTGGTTACGAAGCTTGCTTGTACCACCTGAGCTGTGGCCACCAGGGGCGAGAAGAACCAGGAACATAATGGAAAATACATATTTAACGAGAAAGCTGCCCACTTCTGCTGGCTCTCATCTGGCCCCAGAGCTGGGATCCTCACACGGTGAAAAGGAGCTATTGTACATCCCCATTGAGGTTGGCCAGGATGCTGTGCGCTGGCAGCTGCCAGATGTAACAGTTCCAGCCTGCACATCCTAAGCCTGTGGGCGCGGGCTGGGTAAACCCAAATCTCCTCTCACCTTCAAAGATTTTGCCTTCTCAGGGTTTTTTCCCCCACGAGCATTCAGATGCCTTTGCTAGGTATACGCTCTCTTCTGCAAGCCTGAAGGACTTTTCTGCAAGCTCCAGTTTGCTTGGCATTTGTCCTCCTTTCCTGTTCTATTTGGCTCCAAATGTGCTTCCTCTAATAAGGGCACTCGAGGCTCCACAGTCGCCGTTTCATTATACGGCCAGGCGTTCTTTTGCTGACAAGGATCTCTAAGACGCTACGGCGAAACTTTGATCTTTGGTCACCTAGCAGCTTCACTGAGGTAGCCAAGATGAAGAGCAGCATCACATCAGATTGGTACATCAAAGATGACAGACAACCCCCTTTGCCCTTCCTTCTGTCGCACAGCAGCAGAGTTAAGAGAGGGTAGAGGCCTCCCTGCCCTGTGGGTTTTACATAACATGAAAAGGATTGATCTCAAACCTGCTTTTTAACCCATTCTTCCAGCTTTGCTTCATTTCCTCGGTGCTCAATTAGTGTTGGCATAACAAGTACATTAAGGCTGCTGAAGTCCCCGCTAGCACTAATGAAGGCATCCCAGTGCAGAGGTGCTCTCTATGTACCTTCCCACAAACGGAAGACAACCCGGCATGTCCTGCCCGTGAGGACCTTTGGGACGTGACATGCCAAAGTCCACACTGACTTGCAGGACTCTGCTGACCTCTCCCGCTGGTCTCCACCGAGCAAGAGGGAAAGCCAGCAGCTCTGGGCTTCATTTATCTGTAGGGGGCGAGAGGGGTATTTGAAATGGTGCGTGCTACAAACAAGGAAAGCAGCATCTCCGCTCTTGCTGGGGGTGGTTGCCTTCCCGACTCCCAGAAAAACGAGACGATGTTACTGGAGAGCATGCATGAAACAGCAGGAGCGAGGGCCAGGTTACAGGCCCAGTTTCCTTGTTTCTCAAGGAAGCGAAGCCAAGATATGACACATTTAATGACTGTGCAAAGGACAGATGTACTTTCAGCAAGATGTCCGAGTTCTAGCGTTACCTCTGGAGAGCTGTCCTCGAAGCAGCTACATCTTCTCCGGGGAGCAGACCCACTTCTACAGCAATGGTTCCCGTGCTAATCGGAGACGCTCTCCTCTGGTCACATCATGTTGACGGGGATCCCACACTCAGCTTTTGACTAAGGGCGCCGTTCCGATTCCCCACTGCCCTGTGCAGAGCAGTCTGGAGCAGGCGCCTGTCGTCAGTGGGCTTCTGGTTTAGAACGACTTGTTTTCCCGTTGCTTCTTCCCCAGACCTCAGCACAAGTTGTTGCTGCCGTACTTTGCCAGCCTCCAGGCAATCCCAGGCACCAGCCCTGTTTCACATTTAGCAGCCAGCTATCAGCTCAAAAGCAGGCAGCCCAGCCATCCGTTTTGCTTGACACCAGCAAGTTTTTCCATATGCCTTTTAAGTGACTGCACGCCGAGAGGGCAGCAGCAGAAGGGACATGGCTGTCCTGAGTGGAGCGCTACCCAGGCACTGAATTGGTCAAAGCAGATTTTAATCTAGTCAGCCAGACTTTTCCTTTCCCCATTTCTATTCCTGGGACCAAACCTTCCAATCAGCTGTCACACTGAAGGGGACAGTACAAAGAAAACCAACTGGGGTTGACTCATAAGATACAAGAGACCAGGGCAAACCCACGTCTTGGCACTTCTGAAGCCTGGTGCAAGAATCCCTTGTTCATAGGCCCTTAAAGCAATACCAGCAAGTGCATGGGAGCCTGACACTGCTTCTGAAACAAGTGCCATAGACAGCATACAGTGGTAAAGGGAGGCCAGCTTGGCCCTTTCTCTAGGCTAAAAGGATGCCAACTCCTAATTTAGTAAGAGGACCTAGGCAGTACAGGTACAAGCGTGTCCAAAATACCTGTGTGCACTGATCCTTGCTCTATAGCATGTTTGTACCTGGCAGCAAAGAACTCAAGGCTTCCAGCAGGGAGGTGTTAAACAAAGAGGACTTCCAGCCTGATTCAACAGTAGATGTGATTATTTTCTGCGTGACTTGTTAAGCAGCGGCAAGCTTTGGATACCTGTTCAGAGACTTTTCAGTGTAATGCTCACCTGTCAGCAAAGGTCCATAGCAAACATCTGCTGGGCAAAGACATCCCAAATGAAAGGGAGCTGTGCTTTGGCACAACCCGAGACCGTCCCCTATCCACTACCACTTTAGTTCTGTCGCCAAAAGCCTGGTCAACCACATGTTGAGCTATTAACACAATTTCCAAAGAGATGAGAGGATTCCCTGCTGCCCTCAGTAGAGGAAAAGTGGTAGGCTAGAACCAGACACACAGAAATAGTCCAGAGATCTCTTTGTCTCCACTAGCCAAAGTGGGGGATGAGCCAGTCAAAGCTGCAAGAACTCACACCATCTTTCACTGTTCCTGGAAGAGTCTTCCAGCTCAGATCTTCATTATGCCCTGGTTAACTTGACCTCAAGAAAGTGCAAGACGTCTAGCTAAGGGCCAGCTTGTGGGTAACACACAGCAAAGCAGAACTTGGCAGCACTTTTTTTCTTGCTGCTGTCCAAATTCATGCAGCAGGTTTCTGTGAGCCCTCCTGGAGCCGCCAGCAAGGACCCAAGAGGCACAGGTTTGGCAAAATGTCCCCTTGAAATGAGGCTGCTGGGAAACTTTGCAAGGCAGAGCTCCCAAGACCCCTATCCAACCCATATTTGCAATGGGAGGCAGAAGGAATCCAATACTCTTTGACCCTCCGGTCTTTCCCGGTAGAGACCTGGCCCCAGATGTCTCTAGGCTTTACAGAGGACAGTGTTTCATCTGTGCTGGCTCCACTGTTCCCATTCCTGAAAGGAGGTTATAACCAAGGAAACCTCAAAGGCAAGGACTTTAAAAATAGTTCCTCATACACATACAGACTGAAGTAGCTGTTTAGAGTGGGAGAGAGCCAGCCTGCCCCACGGCTAGGAATCTCCACCCTCCCTCCCCAAGCACATGGGGATCTGTTTCATGTGATCTTCTGCCAGAGATCCTGCAGCAAACAAAGACCAAAAACATACAGCTTTCATGCCTCAGATGAACTATTGTCTTGTCTAAACCCCCTTTTCTATAAGGTTTCCAGAAAACAAACTGGAAATTTATGCTGTCTTCCTTTTGAAGGGCATCTGCATAGCCAAAGGGCAAACAAACTGCTATCAGAGATTTGCACAGACATTAAAAGGAACATTGCTAGTAAGTGGCTGGGTGACCGTCTAGTAGGGCCTGTATCTGTAAGATCTAATCAGATAGCTCGGCATGAAATACACCTTCCATGAGAGGAAAGCTTGCAAGATGTGCCATGGCAATGAGGACAATGCCTATAAATAAATCCATCCAATTTCAGAGTGATTTGGATCAGCTATTCCCCTGGATCCATAAAGGCCAATTAGACCCTTTTGTAGGATGCACACAGGGCAGAAATCCACTGTGTTCAAGGACATCATCTTTGCTCCACGCCTAGGGGGCCTGCCTTTGTAATAGCACCTTGTAAGTTATAAGGGATTCTGTCCTCAGGGTCCTCCACTGACCAGAAACCTAAATTAGCTGCTCAGTACCATGCCCTGTTGAAGCGTGTACAACTAAGCGTGATTTCCCCTTGCTGCCAGCCAGAGTTGGAAGAATGGCAATCTCCTGGGGATCACTCAACTAAGCAACGAAAGAAAACTTCAAGATGCATGTCAGACCCTGGCAGTCCCGGGGCGGGGGGAGGCGCTATTCTATCCACGTGAACTTGCCCCAACCCACGTATTCACCAGCAAAATCAACCCGGGCAATTGAGGCAATATGCTGGTGTCCACACAAGGGAAAAAACATCTATATAGGAGGAAAAAAAAGAGTCACTGTCAACTTCAGATCGGTGCATTACAACCCCTGGTCTTATTTAATGGAAAAACAGAGCACACCAGGAGTACTGCAGAGTTTGACACAACATCTTCCTGGGCAGAAATTTTTTAATCGAGTTTGATCCTGGTATTGCAAGCAAGCAGACTCCTATACCCGTGCAGAGCCCTACTGCCAAAACAGCTCCGTTCAGGCAGCTTCCAGGGCCCAGTCTGTCAATAGTGGATCAGGACTGTCACGAGGATTTCCACGACACGGGTACATGGCAAAGGTCAGTGGCATTCAAACAAAAAGCTGCATACACAACCAAGGCTGGTTATCTGACAGCATAGCAAAAGAGCCTCTAAAACATAGCTTAGGAACAACTGTAGAGCATAGAGTAAGACAGGGTAACCCTAAGGACTGTTTTGGCTTGGCAGTAAGACTCTCATCCTGAAATGCTTCGCTTTGTTTATAACTGATGAAACCTAAGCAGCAGACCTGTGAGCGCACATGTCTTTCCAAGCACCCTTCATCCTCAAGGGCCTTCGAGAACTTTACTTTCAAGTTAGTATAAACAGGAAACGCAGACACTGCTTGAAGAGCGTGTGTAAACCCCATAAGGGCTTCGAACAGCAAGCGATGAATGCCACTTCCACTTGGGACGGCAAGGCAAGCTTGAGATAGACAGAAAGTAATTACCGGAGCTGAAGCAGTCAGGACACCAGAGCCCACACACTTGCTCTTGTGGAAAGCACCAAAGGATTTAAGGCAACTAGTACAGCAGATTACATCTCAATGTTATTAGACGGAGGAGAGAGAGATAATACTGCTAAATACACTAAAGCCTGCAGCCTCTGCTTATCAAGCTCTGAAAAAGTGGAGGGAGTATTTTAAGACTCACACAGTTCAGAGTCAGGACAGGCTGCATATTCCTTTTTACTACAACTTGAGACACGTTTTCCTAATTATTCAAAGTGATTCCAATCAAAAGAACCATGCGTGGTAACCTAGCAGGGAAACAACCTGGTTAGCTGCACAAGATGGGGAGGGCCTTACAGAGTGCAATTCATTGCTCATCAAGAAAAACCTCAAAGGCAGAACCTATTTGAGTCTAGACAGCAACCTGGGAAAGCAGAGAACAAGAAAAGAGAAAATAAAAAAGGACAGTCAGTGCCAAGACGACTCTGAACCCTGAAGAGGCATTAAGGCTAACTATTTTAAGATATCTTACTCGTGGAGGAAGTTCAAAGCATCCGAGTGCTTTGACTTTTCCCATGCACTATTGTGAAAGCCACATCTGAAGTAACAGAGCACATCAATATTTACAGGAAAACAACACTTGTGACATTAGTTACTAGCTAAACAAATATACCGAAAATAAACACAGGAGGAAAAGCAAAGGCGCAAGTAACCTCATCTCCCAATTGCCGTTTGTCAGGTAGATTAAAAAACATGCATCTGACCCAGCAAAAATACTTCTAGACATGTTTTTATTCCAATGGAGAGAAAAGGGGATTTCAACTTTCCCTTGAAGCATCTGCAACCCAGCCATAACATGTGCATGATAGATAATACATACGAATTTCAGAGCCAAGCTAACCGGAACTGGAATATATATAACGGGAAAGCAACTCTTGCATTTTCACACCCGTCCTCCACTAAATGCCAGTAATAAATTACATTAGTGATAAGTAGTAATCTAGGTGCCTAAAATTCATGATTGACAATATAAAGCCATCGTACCCTTGAGGTTCCTTGTTAAAAACTGTGGTTCTTAAAACATGAGTCGCCCCTTGTGCAGCCGCCTGACTTCCTGATTTAGGTTAGGCTTATTTCTTATCTCTTTCTGATGAAGGCTTTTACTGCCTGTTTCACTGAGAAGCGGAAAGTCTCCCATTTCAATAACTGCCTCAGCTTGACAGGGCCTTTTGAAGATTATATGCAACAGAAGGAAAAAAAAGCTCCTGAATTTCCTAGGGGGAAGCTCATGCACTGGAGATGCCCAGAGGTTTCCGTCCATCTGAACTGCTTTCAAAACACAAGTTCCTTACCTGCAGAAAAAAATCCCGTATGGAACACAATACCTTTCCTGCTTCGGGCAGGGGGATGGACTAGATGACCTCCTGAGGTCCCTTCCAGCCCCACTTCTCTCTCTATGCATATATACAACTCCCATACGTTTCTGCAGGTCCTTTCTGCATTGCTCTTTCCCCAGACAAGGAGCTTGCCTTTCTTTCCACCTCTCGAGCAAGTCCTTTGCATCCTGAACTGAGCAGGGGTGACAAAAGCTGCAGAGTAGCATTTAAACCCAATAAGGGGGGGCAGGTAGGGTTTCCACTGGGACTTGATGACAACACAGATCTGTTTTGGGGTGGAAATATTCTTTCTAACCTAAAAGAATAATGCAGCCGATTTGGAACTGAGCTGCCCTGACTACTTGCGCCATGACCCAGGGCGCGGAAACCCCAGCAGGCTCTGGAGACGCAGCAGGGGACAAGCCCTCATGGACTCACGGACAAGGAGGGCTGGAAGGGACCTCGGGAGGTCACCTCTGCTCCAACCCCCTGCTCTAAGCCGGACCAGCCCCAGCCAAGGCTGTCTAGAGCTGGGTCCAAGGATGGAGATGCCACCACCTCTCTGGGTAGCCTGTCCCAGTGCTTTACTGCCCTCCTGGTGAGAAATTCTTGCTCCATCCGCTTCTCTCCCTTTGCAGCAGAGCCACAAAGAGGGGAGACCCCAATGCATGGCACAGGGACCCTCCGGGCCTGAACTGCACCCCACGGGGAACCCTCCGGGCACAGTTCCCACTGCACAGCGACCGTCTGGGCCTGTTGCACACAGCACAAGGACCCTCCGGGCCCGATCTGCCCTGCACAGGGGCCCCCGGGCCCACGCTGCACGGTGCAGGGCAGGAGGGGGGGCTACAAGCTGCCCCCCGAGGAGGCACAGAGCTGCAAGGAGGCGCAGGGCAGGGCAGGGCAGGGCAGGCGGCGGCAGCAGCAGGGCGGCCAGGCCGGCTGCTGGGACTCAGCTGTCAGGCCCGGCGAGGGGAGGGGAGGGGAGGGGAGCGGGTGGAAGAGGCGAGGAGAGGAGCGCGCGTGCGCAGAGCGCGCGGCCGGACCCGATGTGGCGCGGTCCGCGCGGCGGCGGCGGGGGGACTCACCGAGGCGCAGGGGCTGGAGGTGGCGCTGGGGG
>NW_017728932.1:16661141-16711261 GCF_001723895.1 Crocodylus porosus | reverse complement strand
CCAGCGCGCATGCGCCACCTGTCAGCCGGGCCCCGCCCCCAGCGGGTCCGCACCCCTTCGGTGCCGGCGCGGGCTGGGGCCAAGGCAGCCCCGGGAGCAGCCCGGCGCGGGCCAGCGGGGCTGTGCCTCCGGCCTTTGTGCAGCCGGGTCCGGGGATGCAGGGTCCACCCTGCCCCAGCACTTCCTCCTGAGAAAGGTTTTCCCCATCTCGAACCTCAACTTTCCTTTCTGCAGCGCAAGCCCACTGCTCCTCACTCTGCCACCTGCGGACAGTCCAGCTCCGTCCTCTTTGCAACGCCCCTGCAGGCACCCCCAAGTCCTCTCCTCTCCCTCTCCACCCCCCACCCCCAAGTCCTCTCCGCTGCACGCTTGCACCCTTCCTCTGCCACCGGGCTTGGAAACGCGCCGTTTCCCGCTGTTTTTACTGGGGTTAACAGAAGCGGAGGTTTGCCTGGAAACCCGTGGTTTCAGGAGCTTTCAAAAGCTGGCTGGCCAGTCCTGTGATGCACTCGTGAGAGCTGGCAGGGCCGAGGGGGTTGTAACCCCCCTCTCCTGGACGACGGAAACATGGGATGCAGCAATTAGCCTCGTGTCCAGACTTTGCCACTGAAGTCAGTGGGATAAAGAATCGGCCCCTTGTGAGCATCTAATGATAATATGGGATGTGGTTACTGGAAGCCACAATAAGCATCAAACAGAAAGGAAGCGCCTGTCTCCTCCAATGGCTCGCATTAACCCATCAGTGCCTCTTGGGCACTCAGTGCATTTTGCTCTCATCTCCTCCTCCGAGGTGACAGAGCTGTCAGGGTTGCTTTCGTCCTTGTAAATCTAAGCAGGAGCAGAGCCCTCAATGCTCTGTCTTTGGTGTATCCCCCAGTGCCCTGCAGTCAAAATAATTAGGGAGGCTCTGCACATCCTGGCGTGTTGTCCTGTGCTACAATGAAAGCGGTGCTCACTAATGAGAGCGTTTGCCTCCTAGTGGATGCAGGATGATGAAAGACGGGCTCATTAAAGCAGAGGAAGCTGAGCTGAGGAAGTGGGTTTTGCAGGAATGCCTCACTCGAGAACCTGGAGCATAAACCAAGCCCCCCGTGGGATCTGGGCAAGCAGAGGCACATGCACAAACAAAGACTCATTGACCTGCCTCTGCTGCCATCATGTTATTATCTTGATAGATTAATATATGTGGACAGTGTGTTAGCAGTATGCAAGGTGCGATGGGGAGATGGCAGTCGCACCTCCTCCAGCCCTCTCAATAGCCGTTATTCCCCTTGTTCTGAAATGTCCGTAGCCTCCCAACTGGGGCATACTTTCCTGGCTCCTCTCTGGGCCCATCTACACGTTCATTAATGCGCTGTAATTATAGCACATTTTTGTACCTGCAATGACAGATACTAACTTAATGCGTCATAATCAGCACTACTGCACAGAAGCACAGATGCATGCTTTTTTAGTGCCCATGAGACTAAAGCTACTGCACATTAGTGCATTAGCACAGGTTTTGTGCAGTGGAATGAGTCTTCTGCACATTAAGCATCTCACATAGACGCGCCCGTTATGTATTTATGCTTTGCATTGTCGTTTACTAAGACAGTGATTCTCAACTAGGGTGCCATGCCACTCTGGGGTGCCTTGAGATCCTTTCAAGGGTGCTGCAGGGTGGCATACAATGCACTGATGATGATTCACAAGATAAACGCCAATATTTCAAAAAGAAATCCATAGTTCTTTGCAACAGAAAAACTGCTCTACTATTTTTCTGTAGTCAAAAAAAAAGAGTGAAAACTAAGAGCTGGCATTTTCTGAGAGGTGTCTTGAGTCTATCCAGAGGCATCTCGAGTCTGAAACGGTAGAGGACCGCTGTGCTAGGACATTGTCTACCCTATCGCCTTGTCTCTAACATAAGGGTTTTGGTAACACAGCTGCATTGGAAAGCCCCCTCCCTCATGGAAAAGCAGCTTATCTCTGCTAAAGGAGCTCTTTCACCAAAGCAGGTAACCTACCCCCCAAATGACATAAGTGATGCCTGCAAGACAATGCTTTTGCATGTAGACCTTGTGTATGCCCAAGGTTTGTGAGAGGGCTGCTGGGATAGACATGATGGGGAGGCGACTGCTTCTTTCAGGCTTCTAACTGCACAGGGATACCAGCAAAACTCGACTGTGCAGACCTGGCTGAGGAAGGTTTCACCAGCACGGTCATACCATCATCAGGACTTGCAAAACTGTCTGACGTGGACACAGCTCTATTGAAAGAAGTGCTCATATCAGTACAGCTCCCACAGGGTCCCCTCTCCAGCAGTGAAAGCACCCTCATGCTGGTCTAATGATGGCTGCACAAGGGCTTTTGCTGGCAAAGCTCTTTTGGTTGAACAAATCACACCCTAACTGTGTCAGCAAAAGACATTTTCAGCTCCACATGAGCACGCTTCTGGGACTCCGTGCAAGCTTCAGGGTCCAGGCTTCGGCTGGACTGTGGAGCCCTTGAAACGAGTCAGGAGTCTGTGCCAGAGTGACGACTGACCCCAGGTCTCAGACCACCCTGCCTCCTAGGCAGTTCTTCCAGTAAGTGCTGTGGCCTCAGATCAAGAAAAGCAGTGAAGCACATGCTTAGCTAAAACCGCCCTGGTAAGATGCCATGGATTGACATGGTTTCACTGAGCAGAGGGAGAGACTGTTTAGACTTCAGTGACTTCAGAACAAATGCAAAGTTGCTGGTATTTCCACCATCTGCACTTTCTTACTGGGCTTTTTACATGTGTAATTTTTATCCTTTTAATTTCATATGTTGTTCTCTCTCATTTTTACAGAAACAGAAACCTTCTGGACGAAGGGGTTCCTTCTTGAAGGTAAAGTATTGCTTTCTAATGCCCCTCCATTTGCATTTTGTTCATGCTTTAAAGCTGTCAAAAATGTTCCATTTCTAACTCAATTTCAGCGCCAGGCCCCAATTCTGCACTTCTCACTGCAGATCTCTGCAAAGGGCATCTTGCAGGGAGTTCAGGACAGAGCCTCTGGTTTGCTTGCAGCATTTTTGTATTGGAAGGGTTTCACAAGGGTAAAAGATGAAGTGAGGAAGAGGGTGGATGAAGCTGCTGGATCACAAACTAGGGACCCGTGGGAACTGGTCAGTGCAGGGAATTCGTGATCATTTTCCTGAGTCAGCACTTTTCTTTTAAACTTTATGGACTGTGATGAAAACACCAGGTTAGGACTGAAATGAAGGAGGCCCCTTCGACTGAGCAGGAACAGTGAGCTATGTTTAGGAGCAGTGTCACAGAACATTTGATGCATGATAAAAGCACAAATAGGGGAATAGAGCTATGATATTTTGTGGTCTGTGTTGACACACAATTCTTGTTTGCAGTAGCTCTGAGGATACATGGAATACGGGATCTGGTGCTTCACATTCCCTGGCAGCTGGGTGCACAGTGGGTGGAGAAACTTAGCAGAAAAAGAAATGTTTTCTGATTCACAGGCACAGTGCTGAGCTGATGGCCAGCTAATGGTCCGTGGTCCCTGTTATCTTTAGGGAGAGCAGCCTTCGCATTTGAGGATGGAAAAGATTTCTCCTCTGCGACATCTGACAGCAATCTTGCTGGTTTTTCTGTGAAGTAGGGTTGGTTTATTGATTGCTTTCCAGTGGATGGATTCCTGCAGGGACAGGAGGACCTCTGCCATGTCTGTCTTCTGTTTGGAGATGTCTGTGTTAAGATCGGCTAGATGCAGTGTGCAGATTACTGCTTGCCAAGGCGTTGGTGCAGTCTCACCAGATGGGATGGGGGTTTCACTCTGAATGGATTTTGAGAAAGAAAAGGGGAGGGATTCACTCCAGAAGTAGTTAAAGAAATATTTACCTGAGCCTGTAACAAAAAAAATCAGAGATTTTGCCATGTTTTCATTTCTTCAGTGGCACCTCAGTAGTATTTAAACAGCTCACACCTCTGGGAAGTCATCACAAGTAATTATTGGAGTTGCTTTGTACAGTCAGCTGAAGGTCTTGCTTCTCAGTTGTTAACTACAAAAACCATGAATATCAATGGGACTTCCAGCCATTAGAAAGCAATAATTTGCATGTGCAGTATTTTTTAACAGTAGAATTTAAATTTAGAGGAGAAAACTATAAGCAGATGTATTCTCATTGAAAGAGCCATTAAAATGCAGCTTGTGGTCACAGCAGTGTGGGTCACATAAAGATGCCATCAACTTGTGGTCACATCCTGCAAAGAGCTGAGGGCCCCGTGCTCACCACCTCCTAGGATTTGATCTTTTGACAGAAGGAGACCAGTGCTATTTTTATCTTCTTAAACTGGACATGGTCTCTGTTAGCGAATATACAAATGCATCCCTAGAAAACACAGTTTTTATTGTCATTGTTAATAAATGGCAGAGCTTTTATACCCAGGTTGGGACAGCAGCTGCAAAAAAAACCCAGAACGACCCCAAACTGCATCACACATAGAAAAATGAACACAAAGGGTACAAGAGGCATTACTGGAACAAAGCATCTGTGATGACATCCATGGTAAGCTATTTTGTGAACAGTGCAAGTGTTTGATGGCATGCTCACACGATACGCTTTGCTTTGAGAAAACATTATGATATAACAACCAAGTTAAATAGGGTGTGATTACTGCTTTGCTTAAGCCCAGTATTTAAATTGCAGAGAAATAAAAATAGAGCCATCTTGAGCACTCCTGCCAGGCTTTATTTGCATGTTCTCATCTGGTGATTAAACAGCCGCTTTGAGGGAAACGAGGGTATTTTTACAATTGCTGTTTGTTTGTTTTTTGAAGGATGTATAGATTGTTCAGGGCAACAAGTTTGCACAGCAAGGAGGAAACAACAAGTACACCTGGGAACGAAAAGCCCGACAGAAATTAGTTGTGTAGAGGCTGGTTGGAGGGGAATGGGATTTTAAAGCCTCATTGTTTATTAGTCTAACAGTCCCATGCACAAACCTTCTGATGCATCGTATTATAGTGGCCCAGGGGCTATTTCAATACAGGTTGAAAAATATAGTACCTATCCCCATGTCATCTGGTTTCTGAATTAGAGAAAAATAACAGTGCACACCAAAGTACTTTCCCTGTGAAAGCTGATTTATAAGATTCTTGTGTCATGGTCCCAGCCTGCAAAAAATGCTATAATCTTAAATCAAGTATTGCGGTGCATACAGCTTATTTCTTAGCTGGCCAAATTCGCATTTCAGTGATGTTTGAGTGTATTCAGGAGAAATGCCATTACAGAGACAGTCACACAGCATTCAGAATAGATGCCCAAAGGCATCTATAGAAGTTACAACCATGTGTGTTTTTAAAAGGCAGGACTGCAAGACATGGATGAAAACAAAAATTAAGCGCTTGAGCCAAGTAGCCTCCTCTCCAGAAACAGCTGTGATTTTAAGGCAATACTTCCCCATGAGTGGCTGGAGCTGGACCCCAATTTATAATCATGATGGTCCCTGCTGGGTGGAGAATCTACATGAGGCACATGCATTATTTAAATGCAGCTTGTACTCTGGAACAAATTTGATGTCAGGGGTGTAAGTGGATCATCGAGTGATACATTGGCTTTGTGCTGGGTCTCTGGCCAGGGATAAATCTTACTTCTTGGGCTTTACAACCTCAGAGGGCTTTACAAATTGTACAGTGCTCACATGAACTGGGGAAACTGTGGTAGGTAGATTAAGTGGCTCCCCGAAGGCCAAAGGAGGAGCGAGTACTGAATGTGAAATTAGACATTCCTAAGTGGGTCAGAGAACGTGGTTCAGGCACATGATGCACCTGAGTGAAGAGGGTCATATATTTTACCCTTTCGTCTGCTTTAGGCAAGCTTTGTAAAATGTACATCCCTAACACTGTGCTGCAGGGTAGCAGAGTCAGTTGTTCCAGTGATAAATACCAAAATACCAACTCACAGTCCAAAGTTCCTGTGCGGATAGAGGTGGCTCCATCTGCGTGTCAGGCAGCTTGAAATACAAAAAAGGAAAGAAAGCCAACATAATAGAAATACCATGCCCTGGAAAAATCCAAATGCCAAAGTCACTGGGACAAATTCTATTCTTGGTTACATCAGTGTAAGTCCAGCCTAACCCTGCTGAATGAACAGGAATGACTCTAGCTATATTCTGGTGCAACTGTGAGCAGAATTAGTCCTACTCGCATCACTTTCCTTCCTCCTCTCCTTTGCATCCTATGGAACAGGTTCCCCTTCATGAACATAAGGGAAAAGTGATATAAAAAAAGCCAGTCATTGGACTCCCGCCCCCGGTTCTATTTTAAATCCGGTCTTCTTCAAGTACAAGCTCCTGGAGGACCTCCTTGCATTCACTGCAAATACCTCATCCAACAGGCCACTCCAGAATTACTTTATTCTTAATGAAAAGAAGACCCTGCCAATGTCTAATTCAATTTGGCCAGTAAATAATTTCTCTTTATTGCTCTCGGGTTCTTACATCTGTTTGGTTCAGTCTTCAGCTCACCCTGCCACTCTCAGTTGTGTCTCCAGCACTTGTAGCAGGGCTGGGATTCGTGCTCCTTGAATCTTTGAAGGTCAGCCTACTCTCAGCAGGCACCTGTGGGTATTTGCGCTGGCAGCCTTTCAGTTGCATGCAATATGTTCTGCCATGCCATCGTCTTCTTTCTTTTGATTGTGAAATAGAGTGATCTAAGCTCGCAGAGGAAGAGTTTAAAGTGAGCTGCCGAAGGCAGAAGACAGTCCGCAGCAGTTCTAAGTCACAGATGAGACATAGCAAGCTTTGGGATTATTGCTTAGCAACATCAAACACACACACAGGAGTAAAACTCACTGCCTGGCTCCACAGCAGGACCGAGAAATCCCTAATTCGCATGTAAGTTTTTTAATGGGAAGGAACAGATGGGCATGTATTAAATTCCTATTCATCTGCAATGCCATTCTGAACAGGGGAGGAAACATTTCTGTTTCAGCACCTGCTGTGAAGGTAAGAAAAATAGTTCTTCTTTAGAGCTCCAAAAAGCAAAATGGAAGTCTTGGTAAGAGTTGATTTTAGGAGGGATTTAAAAGAGGAAAAAGTATTCCATGCATGTTAGTGAACAGTTAAATAAAACCCCAGGTGAAGCTGTCTGGGGGAAAAAAAACAAGGCTCTCTGGATCAGTAGCAGAGCCAACAAATTCCACAGACCGGACTCTTCTTTCCAAAGACTTTCAAGAGCTCAGATATCCTCCAAATCATTCCTTGGCCATATTTTACCCAGAAAAGTCTCTCTAGTGAAACCCATCCTGTTGCTGAATGGATCTTTATCAGCGTTACAGCATACTGCAAGCACAGAGGGAATCAACCCATACCTGCCTGGATTCCACCAAGAACATTTGCCACAGAGGAAGGGAGCCAGCAAAATGCTCTTCTACTAAACAACAAACAGCATGTCTTGCCTTGACTTTGAATATAGGCTTGCAAGGGATCTCATGGGTATGCCTCATGCTAGCATGCCTCGCTGCACTGTGCTGGTCATTATCAGGACTATCAGGCCAGACTCTACTTGGGAGTGTCATAGCTGGGAAGGGCTCTGTGTATTGTAGAAAGTCTCAGCGGGTGTAGATCAGCATACGTGTACAGATGTCAGTGATATTCTGGCAGTTCACAGCAATTGAGACCTTTGGCCCATAGCTATTAACAGGCTAGGGATGTTGGAGCCTGCCCCAAATGTTGGTCCTGTTGTAACAGTTATTCGCTGTTCTTGCTTGTTCCTCCATCTCCTGCTTTGCTTACTTTAGCTGCTAAAGCAGTGAGCCTAGCTCTCTCTTCTCTTCCCCCAGTTTTGGAGCTACACCAGTATAAAGTTGGAGTAGAGAATCAGGCCAACTGAGATCTTGCCCTTTGGTTATCTCTTTCATCCAAAGATCTAAAAGTTCATTACAAGTCCTAGATAATCTTGACACCCACATAGTCAGGTAGGTTAGGGGTAGAGGAACACATCTGTCAGCTCTGAAATGCAGTTCTCTCTCAAGCAGAATTCAGCAGAAACGCTTCACAGCAGTATAATAAAGGACTTGAAGAAAAATACCATCACCAGCTGAAACGTCAAGAGGAGTTTATTTTGGCACAACACAACTGTTTGATTTGGGATCCACCCAGGACAGCAAGTTAACACCCTTCTCTGGCAAAAAGTTGCACTATTGGTCAAAAGGAACTTGGTTTTTCATGTTACCAAAAGAAACTCACCTAGCAAGAAGCAACGTGATACAGCTATAGGTTCCCTTCTTACCTTTATAGATCTATGCTCCTTTACAGGTTGTGTCCTCTCGCAGGCAAGACAACTACCATTTTACAATCCTTTATTTAGGCCAGCTAGGTAGTGTAATGTATACATTTATCTGCCTCCTTAGCAGATAATAACTCTTAGCAGGCAAATGACTATGGGGTGCCACCAGAGGCCTCCAAAAATCGGACCCAAAAATTTACCACTATGAAGCATCCTACCTCTTGCAATAAATGTTTGTACTCAGGCAGTGGCTCTGAACTGGCAGATCATTGTATTAGCAATTACACTGGGGTGCCGAGATGGCCATCTATCAAGTTTATGCCTTTCCTGAAAGGCTAAACACTCTGGAGCAGCCACAAGTGTTCAAGTTGCAAGTGGAAATAGCAGAATATATCAAAAACCAACCTATTAACACAGATACCGCAGGGACCCAAAAGTGAGAATGGCCTCCCGCAAAAGAAGCTTGAGAAGGGGAGTGCAACAGCAAGGTCAGGGTGGACTTTCAGCCTTCGCTTGGAACGACAAAGCTTTAGTCAACCTGTCTCCTAGTGGCACTATTCATTCTGATGTAATCTTTGCTCCTGTCTAAGCCTGGGTTGGGTTTTTTTGCAGGGTGGGGGTGATTTCTCAGCCTCTGAATTGACTAGTCAGTCCACATTCTGCCTGCATTCCATGTACGTAACACCCAGGGAGGTGGATGAGAGTGCTGCGTGCGGAGGCTTACCGCCGCAACTTTCAAGTTGTGGCTAATAATCCAGGTGCTCCTTTCTGATGCTCTGCAGAATGAACATTTTGAAAGCCAGGCGGCAGAGCAGTGGATACGGGGTCTTTCAGAAGCACCGTCTCATACAAAGCGACCCACCAAAACAGATGTTGTAGAATAGCTCAGCTGCAGGCTCCACTGTACAGTCTCAGTGTCTACCTAATACACAGCTCCCCTTTCCCATAGCAGATGCTCCAGTCCCCTCTGCCGAGAGGAACATTCCACTCTGGCAAATGTGCAGAGGAAAAAAATTGCAAAAGAAATAAACTGGGCCTTGTATCCGACACGTGGGTCAGTTCTCCCCGGACACGTGGGAAAGTTAGAGAAAAAGCGCATAGTTCTGCTTAACAGAAAAGAGGTGTGCAGATCTGACATGGAAAGCACTCTAGACATGTTACTGCACATGACTCACTTCCTGTATCTCACATCCATTGCAATTAGCTGAGAAGTCTGAGGCATGGAAAGGGAACTACAGAGAAGCAGTCACACAAGGGAGAATTGTAATCCATTGCTTAGAAGTGGGAACTGAAAGGCGGGACTCCTGATTCTACCCGCACCTTGGCTTCTGGCTTGGTGGGTGATCTGGGTCCGCAGTTTCCCCCATCTGTGAAAAAGAGAAACGGTCATTTAGCTTCTGTATCTCCTAAAGCTGTTGTGAAACATAATTAATTTATTTTTGTAAAGCATGTTTGGATCGTAGAAGGAAAGGCTCTGCATTTATTTAGGATGGCAGAGTAGTAGTATCTGAATTGGAAAAGGAACACGGTAGCATCCACTGATTATTTTCTAAGCATATCAGTTTGTATTTTTCTGTCCCCTTTTATCTTGCTGTCGTGCCTTCCAGAATTACCTGACATGAGTCTGCTTTTGCATTTATTGCAGTAAAATATGGCTGCTCAGCCAGAGGAAGAAGCCCAAAACTCTGGGCTGAAACTCCCCAAGCTCAGTGTAAAGAACGCACCTGTCAGGGAGGAAAGGAGAAGCAAAGAGACCAGTGAGTTCCTGTGCCCGAGAAGGGGTGCTCAGTGGAAAGAGACTTTCTATGAGAAAGTACAGCAGAGAGCACTGCGTCTGCAGCAGACAAAGGTGGAACAGTTTCAGGCCTGTAAGGCAGAAGAAGAGAAGTTTAAAAAGAATGAGCCTCTGGACTGGCTGTCCAAGGAATGGTTCAACGATGAGAAGGCAACGCGGGATACCCGGGCCTATTTGCTCGACAAACTCTTACCTACGTTGGTCCCAGGAGTGGAAAAACTGCTAATGGAAGTAGAAAGAAAGAAGGTGCTCGACACCAGCACAGATCCGCCCAAGTTTGATCCCATTCATTTCCTAGGCGAGTATCTGATGAGGCATAACCCTCAGTTTGACGTTTCTGCAAGACCAGGTCCCTACCTGAGAGGGATGAAGATGGTTATGGAAGAGCTGAAAACGGAGGTGCCTGACACAGCACTGAACAGGTGAGTGGGTTTACACTGCACCCCATGGTCATACACTGTTCTGATGGGATCTGCCTCCAGTTTACTAGAAGCAGTAGATTTCTTAGTGAGGATGCTCTGACCATAGTCTGGGTTGGTAAAAGCACTTCTTGGAGCACCAAACCCATGCCACACATCCTGTGCCATGGATGGTGGCTATCGTCTTCTTCAGGACAAAAAACCAGGATAAATGCCAACAGGTGAGAGACACTTCTGAGCAATGGCTTTTGGAGACTTCAGACAGAATACTTCTCCTCATATGCATGTGCAGTGTGTAGCCTGTGCACTTACTTGGGGTGAGTGATGCCACACTGTTAATGGGCATTGTTCACATTAGCAGCCCCAAAACTGACTCTTCCCCATCTTTTTCAAGGCTTCTAATAGCAGCCCTTTTAACAGCAGCTCCCTCCTTCCTGTTTCTGTGCCATTTAAATGGAATATAATTAGTTACAAAGCTGGCAGATGCCATTACAGTTAGGATGCAGTTATTGGGAACACGGTTAAGTTACAAAGCAGACACTGGGACTGAAAGATGTGCACTTCAGCTACTGTTGCACTTATCCAGTATACAGATAACCAGTGTTTGGTAAGCAAGACAGTGAGACTGGCATTGTGTTATGCAGGTAGGCGAGTTCTGCACTTCTGTGGTATGCATAAAGCAGGGGAGCGGGTGTGATTCCCCTTTGACTCTATTGGAGCTGTGTTCTTGGACAGAAGACAGTCCTTTGGGATCAACCAGGGTTGTTTAGAGCCAGTACCAAGGTGCATGCAGCTCTTTTCATCCCTTCCATCCCAAAGTTAACAGTGAGATGGGCTGAGCTGTCTCTGCTCCATCCTGAGAATTTCTCCGGGCTGTACTGAGGGCAGGGCTGCTGTGACTCTTCCCTGAAACTGTTTCGCTGAGCCTGTTGGTTGTAATTCCCTGTACTCCATTCACTTGAAATCCGCACCCCTCTGGCTACGTTGCTTTTTCCTTTTCATCGTCACTTTCTTTTGGAGACTTCTCATTAATCCTTAGCTTCCCCCCCCCCGATCATTTGCACAGTGTTAATTGATTAGTGTTGTGGGGTTTTTTTATACTATTTCCCAGCATGGAGGCATTATAAAAACTGGAACATTAAATGAACAAATGATACTTTCATCCATTTGAATGTCTCTGTTCAGAAATGCATAGAAGGGATTACTTGTGTTTATACAATGGACCACAGGTGCTTACAATGATGTCAGAATGAGTCATTAACTTCCAGATCACTTCATTCTCATGTCTGGTGTTGTACAATGATGACTTGGATTTGCATACACTCTATTTTGCCTGCATAAATAATGCATGCAGTTTAAAAATTGCTGTCAGGATTTGTGGAAGCAAAATGTTGACACAGATGTCTCATGCATAGACACTAGACTAAGATGATAGGCATTCCCAGTGTTACCTGAACAAGACCTGTGCTTAAATCTCTCTCGTTTGCTTTCTTGCTAGTGTTTCTAATGCACATACAATGTATTGTAGAGGCACGTGAATAACCCCTACTGGAAATGGTTCAGCGGCGAGGAATGGAATTGCATACAGTCACTTAACACCAGTGTACCTGCACTTGAAAGTACATGTGGGTAGACTAGTGACTGGCATCTGAGAGCTCTTCCAATCCCTGAAAATCACAACGTTTTCTGAGAAAACAGGGTTTTGATGAACATCCACTGAAATACAGGCAGGGACCCTGGGGAGTGGTTCAGGAGCTCCTGCTGCCGGGTCTATGGCTCTGGGGAAGCACTGCTCTTTGGAGCCAGGCATTCAGGGGTTTCTGGCTTAAGCCCAAGTCTCAGAGCATCCAAGCACCCTGCCCTGCAGCTGGAGACATGTCAGTGGCTTGACTTTGTTTTGGAAAATTGATACAAAATGGGCTCATTTGCTCTAAAACATTTTTTGTTAATTTGCTAAAAATTTTTAACATTCTATTTTTCATTCAGAACCAAAATTATTTGTTTAAACACTGGAGTTTCCCTCAGAGTGGAAATTTCGAGCTTCCTGGAGCTCTAATCACAGCTTCCTGCTGCATTGGGATGGTAGTTCTAGTTTAAGGTTTGAGTCAAGTTTATCATTGGATAGATAACAAGCATCAGACTCGACGCTCAGGAAATGAGTGTGTTGAAGAGATGTTGAAGTCAGCGTCTCCTTAGATGCCAGTGCCAGGGGATTTACACGGCTGAGACCATAAGAGGTTTTGCATATCCTCAGGTGGTATTATCAAGGGATTTGTGTTCTTAGTTTCTCTGCATTTGCATATTCATGGCTGGCTGCATCATGGGGTTTGCAGAATAACCATGGTAGCACTGCAGGGTTTTGCTGTCACCCTGTTTGGGTGTGAAGCTCCTGCCTTGAGTCACTGAGCATGGGAGAGCAGAGATGAGGACAGCAGTTAACATCCAGAGAGCTCGGCTGTGACGTTCTGGTCTCACCGGCGGCAGCAGGAGTTCAGTTAGCCCAGGGTTTTACTGCCGCTTCCCAGCCTTGGAGAGCTTCCCTCAGCCTTCTTCTTTCCTCCACGTTATTAGCATCCAGGTAGGGAGCCGAGGAGAGCACAAGAGCAGGGAGGGAGAAATTCCTTTCTTCTCTGAATTGAGTCACACTGCAATAGAGCCTTGAGTCGTTTAAAAGATGCCAGCACTTCCAGCTGATTCACCCGTCTCCGACTGGGAGCTGGGGGTTGCCTTCCTGAAGAAATGCGCTTCGTTCTGCCTGGAAGAGTCACTCTCACGACAGCTCCCATGAGCCGAGTGTCCCCGGCACTGCTCCAAGCAGAAGGAAGCTTCTGGGGTGGGACAGCCTTTGGCCTGCACCTAGGGACACCCGACAGGGAATGCACTCCCAGGCCCTTGCCTATGGTAGCATATGAAAGGAGCTGCCTAAAGAGACAGAATCAGTGCCCTGTACCGGTACAGCGCATGCTGTGCCTTGGGCTTGGCACTGCCCAGATTAATCATCAGAGCAGGTGCAGTGCTTGCCTCTGCCTTGCCCTCTGAGCAGGGCCTGATGCTTTCATTTTATTTCCTGGGTGCAGCTGCCTGACCCCCTGATGAGACCAGCGCCTCCACAGCCCTCCCTGCAGCATGAGTGAAAGCATCCAGAAAAGAGACATTAGCTTTTCCAACCCTGCCTCACCTTATCTGGCAGATGAGCCACATCTGCAGCAGCTGTCTGGCACTTGCCGGGTGTCCCTTACTTTAGGGGGATGCCAGCTGCTCACTAGCGTGCTAGCCCCACGATCTTTGGGCCCCAAGAATTTGAAATCCACCCCTGCCTTGGCCAGAAGGCAGTGACCAGAGTGCAAATAGGAGTAACACCACTTACTTGGGCGGGCTTTAGACTGCTGTAACTAAGAGCAGTGGAAGTGCACTGCACATTCATCTCAATACAGAGACAAAGACTCCAACAGTCCTTTGACATGGGTATAAAAATACCTTCAGACTACTCCCTCCAGCTGTGCTGAAATGCTGTACAATAGGCATAGTGAAGTCTGTTCATGCAATTGTTTTTGTGAAGCATTTCAGAAGTTAGTGGAGTCTGAAAAAAGCCTACACAGGATGAGTTTAATAAAATTCTCATGTGCTGTGTACAAAATGGAGGACTGGCAGAGGCATCCTTGACAGGTCAGAGAAGCAAAGCAGGTACGATCAAGAAGGAAAGGAGGAGGTTTTGGTTCAGACTTGCAAATTCTGCATGCTCAACAAAAAGCAAAAGTCTGGGAGGCAAATTAATCCTGTCCTGAAGCAGTGAGGACTTCATTGTGTGATTGTACATAAGAAAATTAATTCACTATAGTTCACTGCCAGTGAAGCCTTTACATGAGATGGTACATAGGCTCTGAGACAAATGCATAATGGTGCAATTTTGTTGTTAAATCAAGTGTAGCAAAATTATACACCTCAGCTCCCGCTAAAATGTTCAGCAGGAACATTGAAGAACTTCTACATAATTAATGATTAGCACCATTATAGATGTGTTCAGTTATTAAAGGCAAAATTCATCACTGCTGTAACTACACAAGCTGGTCGGGTTGCACCAGGGACGATTCTGCCCCTAACTGCCTGTCGCTGTCTGGGCTCAGAGAGAGTTCACTGCACTTTCCAGAAAAAGGTTTTCTCCATAATCATGCACCTGGTACCCAAAAATTCCTCATTCAGATTCTCGGTTGCACGGACCAACAGGAGAAGCATATGCTACAGAACACAAACACTCTTACCTTCCAAGGGCTGCCCGCAGTTCAGATATCTGGGCTGATTATTTATTGCCCACAACAGCAAATCCCTCATTGGGGAAGAAACCTCATACCTAAAAGTACAGGACTTGCAGTGAGCAGCTACTCTCTTTCTTGCAGCTCTTCAGGGGGGACCAAGTGGAGCTTAGCTCAGGCCATGACAGTGTCTTTCCAAACTGTACAGGCTAGCCAGGATGAAGTCAGAGGTAAAGAAAAAACGTGAGCAAAGGGAGCAGGTGGAGAGAATCAAGTCTCAGGTGACAGAGATGCGGAAGGAGGCCCTGGCGGTGCAGTTCAAGGAGTGGACATTGGATGTCAGTGGAAGGATACCGCTCGCACTGGTAACTGGGGCACGCACCTGTAGCAGCACTGCTGTATGAACCCCAGGGAGGAGGAGAGTGGAGGTGTTTGCAGCAGCACAGTCTGCTGTAAAAAAGAGCAAAAAGGGAGCAGCAGGATGGTATTATCTGGTGATCAGGGTGCAAGCTGGGGGCCTGGGTTCGGGTCTGCCCCGCCAAAGACTTCCTGTGTGAACCTGGGCAAGGCGCTGAGCCTCTGTTGGCTTCGGTTCCCATCTGTACAGTGAGAGTGATATCAGTGCCCTCCCTCCTAGAGGTGCTATGAGGCCTCAGATGACTCAGAACCCATGCCAGAAATCAGGAGTCAGTTATTCCTGCCCATCCAGACCCACCATCAAGTCTCCTTTACTGCCTTTTAATCTGAGCTGGCAACGTTGCATCTGTCTTGAGGCCATCATGGCAGACCTGTCTGGGTGGTTGGCACTGGGCTACAGAAATACCTTTCCTAGGTGCTAGATACATCACTTGTGTAATTGTCCTTAACCTCATTATCACTATGGGGATTTAACTTACCCAGGGCCTGAATTTCTGCTAGTGGGAAGGTCCCAGAAGGCAACAGCTGTAATGTCCATGAGGATGGCTCCACTTTAGTGGGAAGGTCCCAAGACAGCCAGAGATGCCTGTTCTTCCCAGCATGAATGTATTAATGATCACAAAAGCAGACCTTTAACTGTTGCTTTGATTTCTAGGTTCAGAGTGCCCTGAGGTCATTTCTGGATGTTGTCTCTTCTGCTTCCCCGGGTGCTGGACGAGGTAAGACCACTAGTTTCTGGTATGGTTTCTGGCAGCACACGTGGGCAGAAGGAAAGTCAGCACGGACTCTGCGGGGAGAGTCGAGCTGGCCAGGATGCTGGCTGTAAAGGACGAGCCTTGCGCGTTTGGTAGTGGGTGAAAAAAAGGAAGCACAGAAGTGCTGCTCCCTTCTGGGGCTTGAGAGAAACCCTCGAGATTCCCCAAACAAGTGCATCTTCCTTGGCCAGTGGAGGAATGACAGCGACCTACAGCAAGATAGGGCCCAGGCACCAGTATACTCAGCAGTGAAAGGATTTACATAATTCTTGTCCACTTTATGGCTTACGCTTGACATCATTAAATAACAATAATTGAATACTTAGGGCTAGAACTAGGTTGAAGTGGCAGCATAAAAGTCTGCTGTCAGACCTCTTAAATAAATAGAGGTATAATGATCATCTGTAATCACCAATCTCTCTGCTGGATGTGAGGCTCTACAGGGCATGCCAGAGCACACTTCAGTCCTCCATCGGAAAGAGCCTTGATCCTTGCCTTTGCCCAACCCATTCTTTGTTGCAGAATCTTTCCTCTGAGCTTACACTGGTAACGTGCATTGTCAACGTGCAATGTCAACTGCTGCCCTCCCGTGCTATTGGCGCCGTGGCACTGCTTCCTAATTCTTCCCAGTCTGATGGAAAGCTGGCACAGTAAAAGGAGAAAATTCCTGTTCAGCTGTTTGATCTACAGTTGTTCAAGACAGGCGCTGCAGTAGTCTGCTAACAGCTCTGCTCTATTTCTGGTGCATTTCATTTAATAGAGTCCAGTGCCCACTAAGTGAACATTAAGCCATGTTTTATAGTTTAATAAAGATAATGTATAGCTCATGAATGTCTTGAGAAACAAGAAGGATATGGGCTCCACTGGGAGTTTACTTATTGTTCCTGATGTTTCACTTGCTGTATCGTAGAAGAAAGAATAACAGAATAATATTTCCAACAGAAATAACATTTCTCCTCTCAAGACCTCCTACACAAACCTTAACAGACACTTGGCATTCTTCTCAGTTCCACTGCTGTGGCCCAGAATTGGGCTAAAATATGGTTGCAAATGTTGTAAAGTTAATAGGATTTTCTTCATATGGCTGCTAGGCTGACAGGTTATTGCTCTCAGGATAGAGGAGATCTGCTTCTTGCTAGGAAGTTCAAAGTTATTTTGCAGTTCAATGTACCAGTAACAGGTTCCCAACATTCAAAGGAACTGAACCAGTCCATCACACTATGAAGCACTTCTGCCCTGACCTAAACAGAAGTAACTTTGAAGTCAGTGTGAGTTGTACCTTCTTATTGTGTGACCCTATGGCCAAGAAACATTGTCTGTACAACCAGTCCTGGTTGCGAGCGATTGGCAGCAATGACAGGGGTTGTAAGAATCAGAAGCAGTCTGCCTTTGTACACTCAGGAAACTCACCGTGGATTTGGGATCAGGGATGAGGAAACAGGATCTCAGTGTAGCTACTTCAGTTCCAGGCACTCACACAACCACAGTGCAATGTGGCCCTAGATACATGCAACACAGTAGGAAGAAATACACATCGGAGGTGTAAAATGCAATACAATTCAGCAGGGACTCATCTGCCCATATTCTGGCTAATACCAGTTCCTTCTCCACTAGAGATCTACAACAGAAAGCTGGAAATGATAGACACGCTGGAAGAAAAAGTGAATGAAGAAAAATTTATAGAGGTGAGAAAATAAATACCTAGGTCTGGTTTAGCACTCTGTTTTCGTATTGCACATGCCTTTGGGGGGTGGATGAGAACACTGGTAGATGAACAGCTTCTCCCTTCTGCCTAATCCCAGATCATGACTTTGGTTACAGCGGGGCATTTCATGGTCTGGGTCACACCTTATCATCTGCATCCTCATATCCCTTGCCTGCCAGCTCCAGTGGTCACGGTCCTTTCTCTCCAGCCAGAGTGGAACGCTACAGTTTCCTCCAGGGCCGCTGCCTGTGCTGGTGTGTGGATTGATTATCAGGGGACACTTTAAAAGCAGACTTGTTTGAAGTGTCTCCCTCGCTTCCTCTCCAGAGTGCCTGAGGGCACCACCTCTGCTCTGCTGCAAGGCGCTGAGTCCCAAGTCACTCGTGAATTCTGATTTTGCAACAGTCGTTCACAGGAGACTTGGTCCCCAGTGCTACCATCATTCTGCCGTAATTAGGGCTGTTCCAATAGAATTTATTATTCCTATGGAAATTCTATTAGCCAAAGTAAAATACAACAAAAAACTAATTCAGGATGAAGAACACTCTGGTTTTGACTCACGGCGGGAGTGTATTCAACCACTGTGTTGTTGTTTCCATTTAAAATGTACTCTAAGGGGGGTGTGCAATGTAAGGTAAGAGCAGCCTTACTCGGGGAGCTTAAACAATATGCACCTTCACCCATGTCTCCTCTATCTGGCACAAGTATTCAGGGCTGATTATCATGATGAGAAGCTCCTGGCCTGCACTTGCAGGGAACCACCAGTACATGTACTGTGCCACAAAGCAATGGATCTAAGAGGTCAAACAGAGCATCTCTGCTTCCTCCGCCTCTTGCCTCCCAACTCCTCTCCTCCTTAACTTTTTATAATTCAGCAGATTACAGATTAATTCAAAGCAGTGCCCCATTGGTGCCTATTCCTGTACAATCTATGAATACTGGCTGCATCTACATGAGATGCTGACTGCACAGTTGTTACTGTGGAGTCATTTAGTACTTGCATACACAAGTACTAAATGACTGTACAGTATCTGGCATTATTGCTCAGTGGCATCCCTGCACAGCTTTTTGGTGATGCTGACTGTGCAGTAGCTTGTTATTACTGCCCAGTAGCATCACATTTACACTTTGTGCTACACAATGCTACTAGTAACGAGCTACTGTGCAGTCAGTGTCCCGTGTAGATGCAGCAACTGTGCGTGAAAGTATGGGCATGAACCTGCATGTATGTGTGGTAGTGCATTTGTGGTGCCTGCAGCTTTAAGGGCTGAGTCAAGCAGCCAGCAGGTGCTTGATTGCCGCAGCCATTTTAAAACCCTGGCTGCCTATATAAACCCAGGAGTGTGTTGCTGGCAGCTCAGGTAGGAATGCTGCCTGGTTGAAAAGTTGTAGGAAACAGCTTGTAAATAAAAGCAGGAGGCTCTTGGTCCACAGTGTGACCTAAAAGTGCACCCTGCTGGGGGTGGGTGGCTTGGTGGGGCTGCTAGTAGTGTGGGAGTCCCCAGGAAATGCCAGGCCAGTTACCACCCTGGTGAAGGGTGGGTTGGGGTACCTTATCCCCTAGCCCCCGTGGCTTTGTGGCTACAAGGGGCTGGGCATAGCTATGGCCACTTGAGCTTCCACCTGGGAGGGGACCCTGGAGTTGCGAAGGAGGGGGTAGATGTATAACCCTGGAGAGGGCCTGGAAAAGGGCTGAGTAGAGCTGAGGGTCAGCCTCAAGGGCAGCCCAAGGGGGTGTGCTGAGTAGGGCTGTGGGAAAGCCTGAAAGGCAGCACATGGGCCCTGGGAGAAGGAATCAGTTGTGAGGATGATGAGCATGAGGGGTGAGTCCTGACCCTGGTAAGTCCTGCACAGCTAGGAGACCAAGTGTGTGTTGAAAGTAGGACCTGTAGTTTCAACATGATGACCTGCTGCTCCAGAGGGGGAGTGAAAGTCCCTGTGAAACCCTGGAGCACCAGTCATGGTGTGGATGCTATCTGTGAGGCATAGGCTGCAATGTAGGGGAGGCTTGGAGCCACCAATAATGCCCCCTGGCATTGGGATGTGTAATAGGGAGTCTCCTGCACTTTCCACCTGTTTATGGAAGCGGCCAAGTCATGGCAGGCAAGACGGGGCAGCCTGCCCATAGAGACAAGTGGGTGGGCTGGCATGAGACCCAGCCCTGAGCTTGCCCCCTATCACAATGTGCCAGGATCACGAAGTGCATGAGAATGAGGGCTACTGATGGTGACTACAGGGCATCTTTGAAAGAAATAACTGGGTCATAATGCAGACACTGCCAGAGGCCAATCGTTGTAATCATAGACAATGAGGGTTGAAGGGAGCTCAGGAAGTCGCATCTAGTCCAGCCCCCTGCTCCAAGCAGGATCAGCCCCAACTAGATCTTCCTAGCCAGGACTTAAAAATCTCCAAGGATGGAGACTCCCCCACCTCCCTAGGTAACCCACTTCGGCTCCATGATCACTTCATGCCTTGAAGGTAATGTAACTGGGCAGTTAAGTCTCTTAAAAGTTGGTCCATTTCTGTAATTCCTAAAGCGGGGTGGAAGATAACCAAACACTGAAGTGATCTTGGGTGGAGGCTCAGTGTTTTCAAAAACCAGAGGGAGGTAGTTGGCCGTTTAGTCTGACATCAGGCGTAAGGCAGGGTAGATGTACACCTTATAGACTAACTAAACCAGGGATGTGTAATGTAAGATTTTGTAAGCAGAGGGCTTACTCCATCGGATGCCAGCACATAAATCCGTGGCTAGGAGTTGGGTGGATAATCACTCTGTACCCCTGTGTACCTGGAATGAGTTGTACTCTTCAGTGAACCCAAAACTCCTTGAGGCATTGGGTGGTTGTGCGAGAGTCACTGCTCATTTAAAGCAAGGTGTCTGAAAGGGATTTGTGCGCCCTCGGGTGAATCCACGTGAACAGTGCGGCGCCGGGCCCGTAGGCTAGCCTGGAGAAAACACGTGGCAAGTGGTGCCATCTAGTGGTTGGAGCATGGGCCTGGGGTGCAGCTGACTTGCTGCATGGCCTTGGCGGAGTCCCTTAGGGTGCCTGTACGCAAGTGCAGAGGGTGCTCTGACGCGCTGTAATCATTAATCCAGTCTGCTGGAGCATGGTAATTACCGTGCTCCAGCAGCCTCCTGTGTCTTGTGTATTGGTGTTCCCATGCTTCGAGATGGTGGCCAGGGTGCCTGAACTAGAGCTCATCAAACAAGCTTTTGTTCAAGCACCTTCACCTCCATCTTGAAGCACAGGGATGCTGATGCACAAGATGCCTTGGCACTTTAATTATAGCAGCTCTTGGAGGCACTCTAATTAAAGTGCCACCCCCACAGCACATGAAAAGTGCCTTTAAATATTAATTCCTTAAGCATCAATTCCTCTTGTTAGGGTTAAAAAATGGCTTGTAAAGAGTCTCATTCTCTTCATTCACTTTCCTCCTGTATAAAAACCAGAGTATTATTATTATAAACTCTAAAGAAACGGGGTGGTTTGGGTGGTGGGTCTTCCTAAGAGGCTTTCTCCATGAAAGCATTCTCTAGACAAAGTAACCTAGTGACCTTCTATCATGCGTTTCATCTACTTGGTTGGCATATAACACAAGCAGATGTTCCCAAATTTTTCTGTCCATAATCTTAGAACCCACTGGCATAGAAAAGGATTTGCTGTAATGAACAAGTTACAAAGGAAACATCCAAGAAGTCACTTTAACTTACCAAAGTCCAGGAGTATAATTAAAGCTTCCAGTCTGGCACTTTCCCCTTCATTAACTAGAAAACAACCAACTTGGCTCAAACTGCATTTATTGAAAATCTCTGTGGGCCAAGACTGTAGCAGCTGAGTTTCCACCTGTGGCAGAGCTGAATTTTATGGCTGCACTATAAACCTGTGGAAAGAACCATTTAGAATAGAAATGATGACAGCCCCTCGGCTTTGCAGTGCTAGTGGGTACTGTTATGATAATTAAGAACAGAGCATAAAGCAGCTGTGCGGAGACTAATATCAGGCAATTGGGTGTGATTCCTGTCTCCTGCTCTCTCAGGAGAGTTGCACTTTCAGTATTTTGCATAGAGATGCATTTATCTGGTAATTGGTTGAGGATTCCTTTTTTTTCCCCTTTACCATGAAATGAGGTATTTTTACATTTAACCTTAGAGTGACTGCATTTAATTAAGGAAATGTGTGCAGATAACAGGAGCTTGAAGAACCACTTTTATCGCTAAATAAAATGCTACTGCATGATCTCCACAGAACATGAATGAGTCCTGAATTAATTCATAGTCTGTTCAAGCTAAAAGAATGCTTTTAAACTAACAGATTTACTACCTTTTTTTAGCGTTTAATTGAGTGATCCAATAACAGAAATGGGAAATGGAGCAGACCTACAGCATCAACTCCTCTGGCCTCTATGCCAGCCAGGAGTATTCCTACAACCTCCTGGTTTTCTCCAGTGCCTCTTCCAGTACAGGTTTAAATGATTCAAGTGATGAGGCTTTCACCACTTTCCTTAGGAGACTATTTTACAGTGTTAATAGACCTCATTCAGGACAGCTTAAATTTACCTTTGTTCACCAGTTTGCATCATCCTTTTAGCAGACTGAACAGCATGATCTGCCCCCAAACTAATCCAGGCCTCCTCACATGTGGAAAGAATAGATTTTTAATGAAGCTGAAAATTAAATAGCTCTTTTTGTCTGTCTTCCTCACATCCAGTGCAGCTCTGGGTTCCTTAATGACTGGTACAGAGGCAGTGGAGGGATCTTCTGAGCATGCAAAGAGGCTGGCTATGGTTCTCTGTGTTGTGATTCCTTCAGCAATAGGTGGAAGGTTGTTATGTTTTTTTTGAAGAGTGCTTAGAGTCTGGAGGCTAATCCCCACCAGCTGAGCAAATGCATTATATCCTGGGCCTACATTATAAAATGCAGGGCCTAGAATGGGAGTCAAAGCCTTTTGAGCAGGACTTTAGGGCAAGGTCATGCTCTTGGATCTACATGTGGCCTCATCAAATTCTGTTGAAATCAGTGGGATCCACAGAGGCATTAAGGGGTGGGATTTAGAAGTACTTGTTCCCAGCCATAAGTGGAGTGTCTTGAGAGGGAGGGAGCAAGTGAGAGATTGTTGTCTTTGTTTTTTCCATGGTGGATGAGACGCTGTCAGTAAATAAGTATAGCAACAGTTACCATGTGGATAGCACTTTCATTAATATTTGTAAAGTGCTCTAATGGAAAGTCTAAGGTGACACGACTAGAAGAGCAGTGGCCTGAGGGATCACTTCCTTTAAAAGGCAGAGATAATTCACTCTAATGGGCTATGACTAGCAGTGAACTGTGTTGGCCAGAAAAGGGGAGAATGCACAAGCAGCACCCCTTTGTCTAGGGGTGAGACTGCTTTTTGGCTACCAGGAGTGCCATCGGGGAAGATGCGTTATGGGAGCAATGGCTGCTGGCTCTGGGCTGAACCATGCCGTTTCCCTTACTGGAAGGGAAAAGACAGCGTAGCTGGGCGAACTGCAGAAGAGCTCGTGTTCACTTATCTCCCATTTGTAGTAGGAAGCCACATTAGTATTAACAGGCGGAAAAGCCCTTATCATACCTTTCTGCTGGCTGTCTCTTCTCTCTACTGCTCTGTCACTGCGGGGTGAGGGAGAGAGGTAGCTAGCCATGGCAGCCTGAAGGAGGGGCAAGGTGGCACCTTAGAGATGGAATGGTTCTGAAACGCATATGCTTTTATAGGCCAGGAGTGGACTTTCATACCATCTGAGGGAGTAGGTTGTTGCCTACGAAAACTTATGCTTTTCTGAATGAGTGACTCTATCTGGTTCCTCCCTGCCCCACTGGGTGTGATAGTAATGGTAATAAAGACCAAAGGCTTCAATACTTATTTCTTGGTGCCCTAAAAAGGGATGTATGGGGAACATGCCACATCTAAGAAATTGCCTAATAAACTTATATGGATTCTCCATCCTGCAGCCAGTGCCAGAAAGCTGCCAGAAGAATTCCACCCAGGCTTTGGGACTGTAGTTTATTCTGCCAGCCATTATTATTGATGTCACTCAGGCCGCATTTCTAGAACAGTATTGCTTTTACTCATAAAACCCACAGAGCTATAAATCCAAAGTGTTAAAGTGTCTCCGAGAGGGGTTTAGAATAAATCTCAGCTCAGTAGTATTCCCAGTGTCAGAGGACTTGGGTGACAATAGTGTTGCTTTCAAAAAGTAGTTTTTAAATGTTATCCAGACTGTTTCTCAAAGTCTGAAATCTTTGGGCAGCAGTACCAGTATTTTTGTGGCATTAGAGAGGGGAGTCATTTTAGGTCCTGCAAAAGCCGGTTGCTCAAAATGCCACCTCGGGAGTAACACCAAGAATAGTGAATGTGACAGAAAAAACACGCCAATCCAACGTCACTGCTGGTGTAACTCCAGCCAGGCCTGCCTAGTTACAGCAGGGTGACTCCAGCCCAGCGCCTTTGGCCTTTAGAGAGTCATGAAATGACACTTTGGGTCCAAACTGAGACTAACAATGTAGGAAGTATTTGCACAATGGAGTCCCATTTTTTTTATTTTTATTGGAGCTATGCGGTGCTTGCGAAATAATAACGGGCACTTGTACCTAAACCCTTTTTTCTAAATTTAGGCAGGCATTCCAGCCTCAGTCCCCTACATGCAATGCAGCTTAAAATGCAAAAAAGGAAGATATTCAAAGGGGAATTATTTATTTACACCTCTTTTCTTTTTCTTCCACAGTACGTGCATTCTTATATTCAAAACTTTACAAGCGACATGTTCCAGGGGTTCCTGAAGCACCTCTGCCAGTGTGCGGATGAACTCCAAGATATGGTCAGACATAACACCTGGAGGCAGATGTTCACTGATCTCTTCCTGGACTGTTCCCATGGGAAGGTAGGGCAAGAAACACTCAAAGTATATTCAGCGTCACTGTGTTTCTTGCCTGGTAACTCTTATTAACCCAATTGCTTCTCTTTCATTCCTAGTCTGTAGTGCCAAGTTCTCGATTTGAATTTACTCCCTGTTGTTTGGATAGCAGCAATTGCTACACAGTACAACAGGCTGCTGTTTGTTATATACGTAGAAAAGCAATCTACATCCTGTAAGCCCAGTGTGTCATTAGGCTTGGAACACATGGCCCTACAAGATGGCAGGGAGTGGGGTAAGATAAGATACAAGGAGAAGTAAATTGAGGTCTTGACTGCCTTTGATATATTCCAAGGTAATTTTCATAAGCGTATAAGAGTTAATTCCAGCATCAGGCCAGTTCTCAGCTCAGGCCGCCATATTCTAGAACATGTGGACTTACTAGTACATGAACAGAATACATTGGATTAACTATACTTCCCTCGTGCCTTTCATCCAAAAAAAAACCTTGATGATTTATAAATAGTAATTTAAACTTAAAATGCTATGCAAAGGTAAGGATTTTTGGGGATGATATCTTTTATTGGATCAGCTGTATAGCTGAGATACAGTTTTGCGCACACAGCATTCTCCTTCATTTGAAAGCTTGTCTAACTTTTATCCCAGCTAGACAGTTGATCCAATTACTGATTTCACCCCAAAGTATCTGCCTCTCTCATACATCACTCTAACATTTGCAAAAAGCAAGTGAGCCTCACAACCCCCCAAGCTGAGTACTACTAGTATTATCTCCAATTTACAGATAGGAAAATGAGACGCAGGGAGCTAACACAGCAAGTCTGCTACAAAGCTAGGAGGAAAGAGAACCCAGGGATTCCACACTCAGTTGCATCTAAACTCTGATGCTTCTTCCTGGGATCATATTTATCCCAATTAAAAGAATGACTGTATATTTTGAAAGCCCTTAGATAATAGGAGTTGAGAGAACAGTGGTATGAAATGTTAGAAATTGGCTTTTACCCCCAATGCATCCAGTAGCCTTAGTTAGCAGTCACTGTAGCCTTTTGCACCACAAACAGGTTTCCATAGTATTGTACTTTTTTCCCTATACAAGTGTTGCATATTCCATTCATTGCCCTTCTACTGGTGTTTGCAGCACACCTACCAGAGGGAATGAATTGAGCTCCATTGTATTGTGCAAATTATGTCGGGGCCTCTAAGAGAATGGAAATGCCAAGTGCATTTTGGCAGCAGCAGTGCGTTTAAGAGAGCAGCAGGCAGCTGTTATCTCTTTTCAAAGATGGGAAAAAAAGGATGCATCTCAGTCAGAAAATACTTAATTTTCCCATCAGGGCGGGCCATAATGTATCCTTTTAGAGAGGAAAATCTAAACCTCCATGCTATCTGTTTGGATTTTAAAAGATTTCCTTCCGCTGTTAGTATTTGCTGGCCAAATGCAAGGAAATAGTGCATATGCAAGCACATGTGACAAGGAATGGGATGATAGCACACACTTCACATCCTGTAGGTGTGATTTTTTTTTTTTCTTTTCAGATTAGCCTCAGGTGTCAAAGCAACAGTCCAGAATTTCTGCTTTACTTTGGAGTGGATCTGGTTTCAAAGATTTAAATCAGACCTTTTAATGCTACTTTTTTCTCACCTCAGTTTTGTGATTTTTAATAATTGCCACCTCTCTGTTACTGATGATATTAGTATCTCTGAAACAAAGAAGCATTAAAGCTGGAATAAAATGGCAGGAAAGAATAGCTACTGGTGTAAACTATCACGGGGGGGGGGGGGGGGAGCATTACCAGACTACCAAGATGGCTGCTAGAGACTGGCTCACCAAATCTAGTTTACTAATTACAGCATGGTCAGTGCAGATCTGAGATCTGACCTGGTTTGCCTCCTGTAATCGGTCCCAGCTGAACTATACCCACAGGGGAGATTTGAGATGCAAGCCAGCCCATACAAACTTCTGCCATTTGAGTGTGATGCATTACCTGTGGTCCTCCTTCTGTGAAGCACACCAAGCTAGTTATTTCTGACTCCTGATTTGCATTTGCTTGGTGGCAGGTAATTATTGCAGTTTTGCGGGGTGAGTAGTATTGTCTGTCTCAATGACTTGCAATTAGAGCCATAGAGCTGAGAGAGCAGTATTTAAACTGCAGTCAGATTACAAGGAATTCTCCCAGTCCTTCTGATTTCAGAGTTGCACAGCAGTGAGGATATTGGCTCAGCAAGAACACCCTGGATTGACCTGTTCCAAAACTGGCCACAACAAAATGCAGCCTCATCTTTAAAATCATAGAAGAAAAGATATTTTAAATTTGATGTTTATGGGCTGGACTTGCTTGTGTCTTGACGCTTTTAGCACATTTCCTGGGAATGCTGTAACTGTACCTGCATGAATTTGTGGAGACATTTTACACCCAGGGCCTTAGAAAGTAACTGATTACAGAACAGATTGTTTTTTCAAAGTCCTGCAGTCTTGAGCAGTTGTATCTGATTGCTTTGCAGGAACAGAAAGAACAAAGATTCCCTTATCATTCTTCCCCATGCTGTCCTTCCTGTGTCGGGCAACAACCAGGACATTTTGATGGTTGCAGTATATACATCCTTTGTGCGCAAAGGGGAATAATCAAGCAGCAGTCACTGATCTGCCAGTGGTCAAAAGGTGGCAGCTGGCTTGTTAATGGGTTGGGGAACCTTTGCTGGACGTGACTCGGAGTTGTTACCATTGGAATTGAAGTGGGATGGGTCGTCCAGTCCACTCAGCAAACATCACTGCAGTACCACTGGCTGGTCCCCGGAGCATGCACTAGTGCTCCTTGGACCCAGAGGTGGTGTGGAAGAGTTTCCATCAAGCTGAAAACAAGATGGAAAATCCCTGCCTCCTTCCCCTTATCGCATATTCAGTAACTTCTTTCCTCTCTAAAATGTTTTGTGCTTTTACTGGCTTTCATAAGATCTGAATTGGAGTAAACTGTTCTCAACGCTGTTGGCATTTTACAGCGCCAAAAAAGCATCTGAAATCAAGAGGGGTAGCTCTGGAAAATAACGCCACATTCTTCTTAATTACTTTTTGGAAAAAATAAAACTGCATTAATGCTGATGATTTGCAGGGCAACTTTCAGGTGATTCTGACAGGCAACAGCTGGGGGAACTTGAAAGAAAAATAAGGGCAGGGAATGGAAATACTCAGTGGGGCATCCAAGCATTAGCTAGTGGTGGAATAACATCTTTAAAAACAAGTTCTGACAGTCCTGCTTTTGCATTTGTTACGGAGATGCAGGAGTTGACTTGGATTATTCAGTGAAGTAAACTGCTTGAAGAGCATGGGAAAGTGCAAGGTAGTTGGATCTTAATATTGAGAGGGTGTAGATAAACTCTTCGTGTTGTGTAAGTTTAGGAGACAAAAGCTGGAATTATCAGTTCTTACCAGCAGGACCTGAACTACAGGAGACCTATATGACTAACAATGGGCTCTAATTGATCTTCATGGATATTAAAGCTCTTTTAGCCCCTTTTCTGGTTGGTGGCTCTGGCTCCAATTTTTTCTCTCCCCACTTGTGGAGCACACCATTCTTCGCTCTAGAGCTGGCAGCTTTTTGGTACTGCTTCATGCTTTGAGTTTTGCAAAGCTCTTTCTGATCACTTAAGATGAAAGGTGTTACAGTAATGGAAAATATCACTTCCTCAGTTCCTTACCTTTCAGCATTTCCTCCTGGGAGGCTTTATTCAGTGCCTTGGGGCCCCTGATTCCAGCTGAACGCGGGCCGATCTCACTTATTTTCAGGTCCAGCCACTTTTCTTTTTAGATTATAAAGAACAAGGCTACCAACCCACATTCCCGGGCTCACTTCCAGAATGCAACAGCAAACTTCTACATTTATTTCTTCTGCCTCAAGGCATGGAAAATTTGACCCAGAATTAATAGCTTGGTGAATTTTGTATTTGACAGTTTTTACTCCACGAGCAAAACCTCAGAAGGCAATCAATAATTCAGATGTAAAACTCGTTGCCACAAATAATGGATTTAAGCACATTTATGCACCAATCAACTACGGTATTACAGTAATGGGAAGGAGATTACAAAGGTGGTAGCCCTGAAACAGTGACAACATTAATTCATCCCAAAATGGAAAGCTTACAGTCCTTAGGGATAGCTTTATTTTATTTTATTTTTTAAAGCCACAATTACCTGATTAGAAATCCCCAATTGCACTGAAGCTTTCCAGCCTTTGCTGTCCCCATGCCTTGTCTGAGCAGAAAGGACATGAATTCTATTTTGCATATAACCAAGGACTGTGACCTGCTGGCACCTTGTGGGATGCATCTCTGCGAGGCCAAGCCTGCTCCAATGGCACGTCTTAAGAGTAGCAGGCAGCCCTTTAACAAGCTCACAGATGCAGCCCTGCAAACAGAACCATTTCAAGGGATGGGGATGCAAGACACCCTGTAAGAAACCCATGCAGAAACTTTCTAATTGTGCTCAGTTCACCATTGGGTCTCTCTTATAGACAAGAACATCAGAACTGCCACTTACTGGGTCATTCCCTAGGTCCTTCTTGCCCAATCTGTGTCGCGTGATGGCAGAGAGTGGACGTGAAGAGGGAGAGACAGCTGGGTCTGACCAGGGTTTTTCCTCCTGTTCCTCTCTCACTTGCAGCCTCTAGTCTTTAGAGTCCAGGAAGATCTCGTTCGTTCAGAAGCTGTACCCCTAACTCTGTTTTATTGTGACATTCACAACAGCCCATGTGAGAGAGGAAGTTGGGGGGCTTCTTGCCATAACCTGTTGGACTGTTGATCTAGCTCGTTTCACTGGTAGTTGCTGAGATGCGATGTTTCAAAGGACACAAAACCAAGATACCTTTGCACACCACCATCATTATGGTGTAATTGCATTTTGTCGGGGGGATATTCCTCCAGGCAAGCAGTATGGATCCTTAAAGCATGAGATTGAATGACTTTCATCCCTACCTGCAGAACTCCTGTGTTACTGTTGGTCTCAAGCTTATTTAGCCCTAATCTATGGGGAATATGCAATGACTTGCATACAAGGTAGTATGTACACCTTATGTCCATTGAAGATGAGGTTCTGGCCCCTATGAACTCGACCTGACTTTAGTGGGACACAAATTTTCAAGTGGAAGGTATCATGGGGCCTCACGGTACATGAGTCCATTCCTGGCACCTTCAAAGGCCCGAACTACACTCGGAGGCTTTGCAAACTGTACAAGAGGCTCCAGTGCATTATATTTTGATGTAAAAAAAATTAGAAATGTAGAAACTACTTTGTACTAAAAGCTGTAACCTTCTGTCTAGGTTGGTCTCTTGGACAGACAGAGGATACTGGCCTTACTGGAAGACTTCTATGAGAGCAGCCCAGTGCTTGCTAAGAGAGGATTCCAAAATCCACGACAATGTAAGCACATGGGATGTTTGGGATGGGTTTAAAGATGTGAGACGCTTTCTGAAGTCATGTCAGTCACAGGCAAAACCCAAGAAGGGTACAGGCCTGCACCGGGACAGGCTGATATTTCTGCAAGCTATGTAATGGAAGCAATGGATTTTTGTCAACGTACAAAACCTCCCAGTGGCAAACTGAAGTATTGCTGGAGCATACTGTAGTATTTCTGTAGGCAGCACTGCAAGAAAGGTCATTTTCCCTAAAAGAGCTTTTCTTTTTGACTGGGATGCCAGATTATAAATGTTATCTCTGTCCTTTTTAAATTTAAAATTTCTCCATGAGCATGGAAGAGTTATAAAGAACACGGAGAACATTCAATTTTAAAAACGCAATGATTTTTTTTAGATGTTAAATCACTTGAGCGTGTCCTGCTGAGATCAGGAACAGTGGAAATTACCACACTGCTTTCCTTTTTAATATGGAAAATGACAACGTGAGAGTGGCGTTTGCTTCAGAAACATGGCACAACGCACATCTTGAGAGCAAATGAGTTCTAGAGGTAAAGAAACTGCCCCCATTACAAATGCTCCATCTCCAGTGCCGAACACTGGGCACCTGACTCCTGCTAGTACTTGCAGGTTGTGCATGTTCACTAGGGAATATAGAGTAGGTAGCACGTGTCCACTAAGGAATACTTTTGTCCACCTCTGTATCCTCTTGCAGTGTTTCCCCTCTAGTTAGAGAGCATAAAAACCATACAAACTATCAACTAAATGTCTTTTCTCTGTTAGGGCCAATAATGGAATTGCAAGAGATTGAGCTTGCTGAGTTCTGGGGAGACTTCAGTGATGGACAGATTGCTTCTGCAGAGTCCAGGGAAACATTTGCTTGGCCACAGACCGAAGTTTCTAAGGGAGAGACCCTACCACCTGAACCTCTACCCAGCAGTGGACCAGCTACAGATAAGCCAATGGAGGAGTCGGAATGGCCTGAGGCGACTCCAGATGAAACGGAGAACCTGGAACAGGTGGGCACAAGCGAGTCTGTGACAAGCAGTATCCATACAGAAGAACCTGGCTTGACTGTTAAGTTGTCCGAGACTATTCTAACACCAGCCCATGAAGAAGTAAATACAGTCTCAGAGGAGAACCCTGCTGGCGAAGGGCAAGTGAGCCAGAAGAGATCTTGTGCTACTACAGAGACCGAAGAAACCACCCTGTCACCCAGCCCACAAACGCCAAACACACTCCTGAGAGAGGAATTGGGTGAGGTGAGTCAAGAGGATGCCAAGGGAGGAACCACTGTCGCTGAACCCAGCAGTTCAGATGAGGATGCCACCTTTAGCCATGAGACTGCTTTGAGTGAGGCAGCTGGGATAGACCAACAGCCTGACGCTGGAAGTCCAGGGAGCTCAAAAAACCCATTCTCAGAGCCAGCTTCTGGAGCCAGCCAGGAAAAACTCTCTGTGGCTGAAGAACCAAGCAAGCCTGTTCCTGGCTCGGACTCTGAAGATCAGCATATAATCTGGGACAGAGAACCTGGTTCAGAAGGACAGCTCGGTCAGGAAGAATATGCTTTGTCTCTTGAACCAACTGGGGCAGTTCCTGTTCCAGTACCAACACCTGAAGTGGAGAACAATGTTGCAGAAGAGGGTGGGGAAGCAGGGTTATCTCTGGCTGCATCCAAACCAGATGCTGAAGAGGAAGCTGCAGTGCTGGGGAAAGAAACCCCAGCAGGTAGAGAGGGCTATGCAGAGGCACACGTCACTCCATCAGAATCACAGCAAAGTAGAGAGAACGTGCTGCAGGCTGGCGATGCCTCCCTGCCGCATGAGCAAGACCAGCGTAAAGGTAAAACCTATTGTCCTGTGTGTTGTTGAATCTTATTCTCTTTCTACCCAGAGATGTGCACTGGTTTAATTGGAACTACATTTTTTTTTAAACCAATTCAGAGCCATTGCAAGCATGTGCAGAAACACTCCCGCTTCAGATTAAGTGTGGCTTTTATATTTCTTTAGAAAAGCAGGATTAAATTTAAAATAAGATGCTTTAAACCAGGTACAAGTGTTGATGCAAAACCCAGCAGTGGCTTAACTTAAATGCATGTAGTTAAATTGGGGGTGGCTTGGAAGTAGACGGCCCTCTGCTTTTTTATATTTTTCTCAACACAGCCTTCCCATCACGGTTTCACAGTATGTTCCACTCGCAAGATATCAGGTAAATCCTTCTGTTGGTGGTATGTGTTCAAGCCATTTGAAAGCAGATGGGCGCTTTTTCAAGCATTGTTATCTAATAAAGGAAAACGTAATGTTCCCTTTACCTCTGCAGCTTCACAGCAGGGGGAATCTGATAATGTTAAACGTAGAAATGTGTTTTGATAATTATTAGGAAAATGAGATGAAGACCCCAAAGGAGGTAGATTATGGCATCAGATAGAAACAGCTTGTTTTAGTCTCTTGTTACATTTCCAGAGGGACTATTTTACTTCTCAGTTGCATACGAAAGCTTTCACTTTAGGAAGGCTGCAGTCAGTCAACTCCAGGGCTTGCATGAGGTACTCTATACATATTATTGGATGCTGATGCAGGAACAGACCTCCCACAGGTAGTTCAGCAATAATTTATCTTATGCCCCGGAGCTAAAGCATCGCAGGGGCTTGGTCAGTGCTGTGTCCTAGTGACAAGCTTCATGCCTGTAGCAGTGATTTTTGTCAAGGGCGCAAAAACGCAGAGCGCAGGACCTTTGGACTAGCTGCACCTTGCACATAACCAGCAGCATCCAAGCAGTGGGCAGTGTTCAGTGCATAGGCCATACCTGGCACTCATACAGTGCACTAAGTTGGAACAACTCTACATTGGGTTGAGCTTGGGAGCTGTGGAGCTCACTCAGGGTGGGGGGCAGAGGGATGTTGGAATGGTTGCGTGGAGCCGGGTTTAGGAAGCGTGAGGTGCACAGAGCCAGTTTTACAAGGTAATACTTGCACAGCATAGAATAAATACCTACGTGTGATGAGGGTAACTCCAGAGACACAGAGGTGCCATGTGTTTTACGTGGGTGGGTTCTGCCTATTGACAGCATGGCGTTTGGGCTTCCTCAGGTTCCAGTTCACTGATAGTGCCTTTGTTTAAATTTCAGACCCATCACATTCCCCAAGACAAGAGGCATTTGAAGAGGCAAGCCAGGAGATGGATGAGATTCCCTGGTCAGGTGACTGCTGTTCTGACTGTACTATGCTATGAACACTTGTAAGGATACTGCTTCATCTTGCATAGTCTGCTTTGTCTTCCCAGGTGACCTTCTGACATCTAACCTGAGTTTCGGGTATAGCAGTTATGGTGACCAGATTCCAGAGGACTGGAACAATGAAAACTCCAGATTTCCAGGTATCAGCCCAGTATCTTCAATTTAGCCACTGGGTGACTCGGAGTCTCCACTACAAGTCCTTGAACCCTCCCAGAATTGCTGAAACATCACATCCCCAGGGATACTGCCCATTGTATTGTGGGGCTTTTGTCAGATACGGTGAGCATGATGTGTTGGGTCTCCCAGACTTGCAAGGTTTTGCATACCAAGCTTGCATCAGGCAGACCCACTGTTTGCATACAAGTAACTTCAGCTGCCTGAACTGAGTAACATGGCTTAATGGCATTTGGTCTGATTGTGCTAGATTGTAAAGAAATATTATTGGGGTTTTTCCTCATTATTCAGAGATAATGAGGAAAACACTTCCTTGATATTTCTTCAGCCCAGATTCAGGAAAACCCCCACTGAATAAAGACTTTGGGATTAAGCCCATGACTCGACGTGACCATATCAGGTTAGCATTGGCTTCCTTGCACATAACCAGAGGTATCCAAGCATGTTTCCTTGTGCATAAACAGTAGTATGGTATGTTTTCTTCCTTCTAGACTTGCGTATGATCATGGCAGAGATTCAGACCCGTGGTGCCTCCCGAGCCAAGAGTGCCTTTGACCAGAGCTGTCTCAACCTGCCACAGTTCGTACAGCTCATGGAGACCTTTGTTGGTGAAGACACCTCTCTGCCTACTGTGAAGAGACTTGTTGCATTCATAAAAAGAGGCTACATACAGACTGAAGAGGAAAAACTTGAACAATTGGAAAAAGTAAATGCTGGCAGGTGTTGCTGGTATTATGTATACACAGAACATCTAGCTAGAGGCTTAGGAAGTCAGCCTGCTAATCCTGTCCCAGCTGAGTTTCACTCATGTCCTCACTTTCCAGTCCTTGCTCTGGAGTCTCTTTCTTCCTTTGTTTGCACATGAGCTTTCCCCACCCTAGCCCTGCGAGTGATGAAAGGTGAATTCTGCCACGGGTTGTCTGCCTGTAGTAGAGCCTGGCTCAAGGGAACACCAGGTGTACAGCCAGCTGGAAAATAGCTTCAATGGTTCAGTTCTGTTTATTCATTGCCAGAGGGCAAGTCCTCCCCAAGGCATGTTGTCAGAAGCTACTTTGCATGCATGTATGTGTTTGTGGCTAAAACATGTACTAATACATATGTATGCATGCATGCACACAGGGAGTATGTACCCCATGTACTGACCCTTGCACACAAGCCCAGTGTGCCCAGTATCTCTGCTGTGCTCCTCATTATGCCAGCCTGTGGCTACCTCTCCAGCTGCAGTTTCCTTGGATCTCATTCTTCTTTTGCTGTGCTGCTGACCTAATTTGGATGAGATATTGGATCTGACAGCTCTGCCATCCTCATGCTGAACATGGCACACTTGGCTATCGTGGATTTAATTTCAAACCATTTTTAGCATCTGGTGCTGTGCACAGGTTGGTTTTGAGGGCCATGCAGCACCGTAGGCCCCGGCACAGTTACGAGCAGGGCCAGAATCAACAGTTTGCACAGAGACCCAGAAACAGTGAGCCCTGCCAAATCCTGCAGAGTTTCTTACAAAGCCCAGATCAGCCTTGGCTGGAAAGGCTTTTCTGTGCTGTGAAACTGCCACCTGCCTGCATTGATCCCGCCAGGGCTTCTGGCACAGGCTTTGTTTGCATGCCAGGAGCAGACCCCTTTGAGAAGCTGATGTTGGCTCTGCGTAGTAGTGCAGAGCTGCTGCTTCTGCTTAATGTTTCCCAGTATCACCCTGGTTTTATGGCTGTCATCTCCTTCAGATTTTAATGGCATATTTTCAGTGGTTGCCTAGCCAACGGGCTTTTTATGACTGAGCAATGAGCCAACCATTGCAATTCCCCTCCTGGCCTGGACTCTGAGCATGGGTGCCCATACGTTATCAAAGACCAGCTTTTCCTCACCGCTTTCCCACTTCTGTCTCTTCTCCCCTGTCCTAGGTTCATCGTGAGTCTCTCTTGGCCCGAAGGAAACTGCTCGTGGAGGCTCTTTTTGAGAAGTGGGACAATGAGGGCTCTGGGTTCCTAGACCTGAAAGAGGTGGATTCTGTGCTTTGCATGTTTAAGGAGGGAATGGAAAAAGAGGCTCTGAAGAAGGGTAAGAAAAGAGTAGTACCCATTACCAGGTCTGAGGTGAACACTTGTCTAGGGTGTTGGACCATTCAGTGATGGTGTGAATGACATGATGGGCGAAGAGCATGTCTTACCTGTGTTTGCAAATGGAGTCAGAAGCAGAAGGGACTCTGGCAGAAAGAGAATGAAGGTTTGTGAGTGAGATGGGCAGCAAGTGTCCTTGTCTCCAGGCACTCGTGCCCTTTGGGTGTTGCACTACTCCCTTCCCAGCCTCCAGGAAACGCTTGGAGAGTTCTGAGCATTGGCTTTCAAGCAGAGGCACCCTGCTGCTTTCACCATGTAGTGAAATGCTGAAACACCCACTCAGTCACCAAGAGATTTGGTTTGTAAAAACCAGTTCACAGTCCCCACAAAGAGCACAGCTTTCATGATGGGCATAGAGGTTCGAGTCAGGGTTCGTTTGAGGCTCTGAGGTGCACAAGCCATCTCATCTCCCTGAGTCAGCTGAGCAATGGTAGGCATGGGGGAAGCAGTCTGGGTGAGACAATAGCATAATGGAGGGGAGCGATGGGGAAGCAACCCAGGGAGCCACCTTGGTGGGGAGGGCACAAAAATGGCCACAATCACAGCAGCAGCTAATTGCACTGTTACAATTGGCACTGCCCTGGGCATCGTGGGACTGCCTGGCTATGCCTCTGGTGAGACACGTGTGCAGCATGTTGCCTGAGCTTCCCCTGGCAGCCAAGCATCTGCAGACATCCAACCTATGGATGCTGGCAGGCACCGTATTAGTAACCACTGGAGCGACAAGGGCTGCTGATGCACTTACTGAGGCACCCCTAAGACCAGCCACTCCGCCCCAGACCTCCTCCTGAGACACTGAATTCATCCTGGTCACTCACTGCTGATGAGAGCAAATTCTGGTAACCCTTTCAAATCCTCTCATTCTGTGCCACGTCAGGCCAGCTGTAGGAAGCCATGTCATGCCTTTGCATTGTCTCAGTGGCCCGGAGTGGTGCAGCAGTTTGTACATGGCAGTGGAATTAACCTGGAAAGTGGCCCTTCCCTTAAGTACACACTCCATCCCTGCAAAAGCCGTGGCCTGCATTCTCACCCAGCTCCTAGCTGCTGGCACTACCAGCATCTTGCATTTATTGTTTATAAATCAGCAGCACCAACCTCTGCTAGGCAGCTGTGCAGAGAAATAAGAAGGCAGTCCCTGCTCTGGAGAGCTTCCCCCCTCAGTGACCAATAACGAGCAAAGGGTGCAACATATAAATGATATAGAACAGTCCCTAGCCATTTCAGACTCATCTGTCAGACATCGTGGTAGAAGTGTGTCTTGGAGAGGGAGAGGGGCCTCCCAGCCTGGGGCAGAGCATGGAGCAATCTGTAGAGCAAAGCACTGAGTCTGAGATGTCTGAAGAGGGCTGTCAGCTGTCTCTTGGTAGGGAGCAGTAGCTCACACTGACCTTGTGCACATGTCCAGGTAATCCCAGTGTCACCAGAAACGGGAGGGCAGAAAGGAGCAGGGGGGAAGCCCCAAACACAAACCTTGTGTGCTTTGTCAGCCCCTTCCCTCTCCTTCCTTTTCCCCCTCCCACAGAGAGAGAAAAAACTGAACATTTTTGAAAATCCTTTGAGGGAAAACAAGTCAAAACCCTCTGTTGTAAAAGGCCTGGAGCTGCTGAGTGCTTGCTGCTGCTTCCACTGAAATCAGTGCAGAAAATCCTGTTGCCTTCAGATGCAGCAGAATTGGACTCTCAGCTTCCGTAACAGCAGGGCTTGGCTGCTTTGAGAGGCAATCTGAGCAGCCTTCTTCCTGTTCTCATGTACATTGATCAGAGCATTTTCTATTATACTGTTCCTTACAGGCCATTATATGTATTGATCATGAAATACTGCCTGCCTGCTGACAAATTTTGCCCTTGCCCATCCTCGTCATCGATTACCGCATCACAGATGCACTGAAGCATCTTCCCATTTCTTCTGTTTGTTTGGGTTGGGGAAAATGTGAGATCAAGATTCAGGATGGCTTCTCAGAATGTCTCCTGCAGTTTCCAGGGGAGGTGTCCACAGCAAAAGGTGCAATTGCTGCTGTAGCCAGGGCAGCAAACACTCATGTTTCAGAAAGAAAGTGGTGCCTGCGGCATAAAGATTGTACAGGAGCTCCCTCTTGCGTGCAAAGGCATTGCAGTGAGAGGGGCACAAGGTCCTGCCCTGTAAGAGCTGAACAGGAAAGCTAGGAACACAGCAGCCGCCCGGCATAGGGAAGCCACACACTTGGGCAGCTGCTGAATAGAAATCAGCCCAGTAGGTTTCCATTTGCAGGCTCATTCTGTCTTGATTCCTAGTGACAGGGTTTAGAGATAATAGTTTTTAAAGGTCTGCACCCTCTGTAGGTTTCCACACAGGCTTGTACAATCATAGAAATCAGGGGAAGGCTTTAACTCATTGCTGCTTCACAGGTGTCTCCTTTCTGCTGTGCAGTTGTTTTTTGAATGGTTTCTCTCTCTGATGACTCCTGAAAGCCAGCTGGGTCTCTGCTTCCCCCTTTCTCCATAGCAGCCTGTTTCCGACTCCCCCCTCCCCTGTCTGCATCCCACTGCCCTGCGAAGGGAAAGGGGGCTAGCCCAGGTTTCACCCACTCCCCAACCTGCCTGCCAATCTCTGCTCGCCTGTGCAAGGTGCGAGACTGCAACCTGACATAGACATGTGCAGCCCACGGGAGGCGGCACTCAGCAGGTCCTGAGTGAGTCCTTAGCGATTTTTTTCAGACTGATCAATCACTCCTGATCAAATCGGCTCTCCACTCACCCCCTTTCTTCTGGAGTGCACGCTTCAGAGACACCCAGCTCTGCCTGAAGGGTTGTGGGAAAAATGGTTTTCTTCCCACTCCCAGTCTGCATCTCCTGGGGAAGTCCTGAGACTCCAAAGTGTCATCATCCCGTCATCTACGTGTCCATGCAGTTGGGCTGTGGCGTTGAGATATGTATGGTTCTAGACAGTCCTGTGCAACCTCCTGATTTTCCTTTGACACCTGGTATTTGGGTAAAGGTGTGAGTGGGAGGAGGCTGTGCAGATACTTTTCTGTGTCTAGACCCCAGAGATCTGAGGAAGGGGAGTTGGTTGCTGGCCCCTGGCTGTCATGATGGCATTTTTGATTCACGGGAAAAACAAATGAAGGACATGAGTGACTCGGCCTGAGGGGCTGGAGAATCCCACCTGGAGCCAGCTTCAGGCTTAGTGCCAGTGTTGCATTGGAGAGCAAAGCACAGTGCTCGGAAGCAGTGACCCTGCCTTTGTCTCTGTCCCTCCTTTAGCAAAGAAGCACTTTCATTCATCCCGCCAGCAACCCAGCGGAGCGGCAAGGTTGTCGCCAAAAGAATTCCAGACCTACCTGGAGCTGGTTGTTTCCGAGCTGACCGGGAACGAGGACGAAGTCCTGGAGAACATGGTGGAGTTTCTGACTGTGAGCGTGGAGCGAACCCACGTGGAACGGCTGCGAGGCTCGGCCAGGATGAAGTGGCTGCTCAATATCCAGCACGCGGCCGAGACCAGCGGGACAAGCATGGAACCGGTTTACAAAGCGGTCTTCAGAGCCCTGTCCCAGGTACATAGTAAGACAAGTTTATTAGCGGCTGTTCAGGGACCTCAGGAGCACGGTACCAAGAGCTGCTGCAGGTCAGGGCAGCTCTTGTCTGTGCTGTACTGCCCTGGGACCATCCGTTCCTCCCTTTCACAGGGAGACAGTCATCTCTTGCTTTGGAAACTGTGATGAAATAAAATCTGGACACGCACAACCCTAGCCTGGTAGTTTCTGGAAACAAGTGCACAGCACTCAGTTGTTGGCCAGTGTGGCAGTCTACAGTGTAAAGGGCTTCATATGTTATCCCAGGGGCAGCTTAAGGGATAGTGGCATTTACAGCCCTCTTTGAGGGGACCGTGCACCCCTTCCCCGTGCAGCGCTTTTGCTGGCAGTGCCTAGCTTTGAGCATCTGCAGACCAGAGAGAGGGTGTCTTCACAGGAAGACTGGACTAGCTCACCCTGTTGAACCAGGACAGTATCTACCTGGAGCAGCAGGCAGTTCATAGGTCTGATACTGATATTCTTTTTCAAATAAACTGGTTTCTGAATAGCAGAAGGAAGAACCAGATCCATTCCCTGACCGCTGCCACTGCTGGGCCAGAACCTGAGAGACAGGAGTGACAGTGTGGACATCATTACTCATCTGGTGACAGTGAAATAAAGTCACTGGCCCAGAACAATGTCCCAGGATAAATGGGAGAAGCTATAAGCATGTATTGGCCAGTGGCTAATGTCCAGAACATAATGTGAAGCATTGCATTGGTAGGATGGAGAAGCCCATGGGAACAACAAGAAAATCAGTGCATATATCGCCCTTCTGGAAAAGAACCGGCTCTCACCCGAGCGGGGAAACATTCTCCTGCGCTATGTGGCTTGTACTGCAGAAGATGCCCCATACGTCCTCAACCAGACACTTCACACGGACATGAAAGGAGTCAGGTAAGGGAACCTGCACAAAGCTCTTTCCTTTCCCCAGAAGGCCTCCAAATAATTGAATGTGGAGATGCAGTGCAGTGTAGTGATAAGGACAAGGCAGAGGAACCCCCTAGGAGAGACTGTCCCTCAGAGGCCATCCTGATCACAGCTGTGATACTTTAGCATGGAGAGTCCCCAGCTGCACTGCTGTTTGTTTGATTTTGTCTGCTAAGGCCCTCATGTCCCCTTTGCCCCCATGTTCCCTCAGGTCTCTTCAGAGCTTGCTGCTTCCTGGGGTTCAGTCTCATTCACTGAATACTCATTATTTTACCCCAATATGTGTCTACAAATCCTCACAGAGCTTTTCTAGACCCTAAGGATTTTCCTGTCCTGCTTATGCTGGTTGTACAAACTTCCTCTCACCTGTCTTGTGGCATCCCTGTCTCTCAGCTTTGTGGCAGTGGAGGAGGGGAAGCCGATCCACGTTCCAAGAGTTCAGCTCCATGGAAATATCCACTTCTGGAACTGCAGCCGTCCAGAAGAGGAAAGGAAAGGCTCCTTCCTGGTGCTGCCATTGCAGGACTCCCGATGGAGAGTCTTCGGGATTCTAGGACTTGACACGCTCCAGGACCAGTGCGAGCAAACCATCTTCCTAACCCACGAGATCAGCTTCTACCAGGTGGGCACCATCCGAAAATGGGTGTGTGAGTCTCTCCTGACAACCGGGCAGGGACCGTGTGGCCTTCCCGTGCTTCAGTGTGAACCAACCCTGGTGGTGGGCTTGGGGAATGCACTGTAACCTTGCAGTCAGGACTGATAGTAGAGATATCTTTTATTAGACCAACAAGATTCTGATCAGACCAACAACCCGGATACCTGTAGGCCTGCAGCACTCTATGGGATGTGAAAATGGCATGAGCAATGCCAACAGCAATCCCCTTATCAGTGGTTATCTAGGCAGCTTCCCTCCTAGGCCTGCCTGCTGAGGCAAGTACAGAGTTGTACCTGCTCCAAAGTCATTGGCTGTCTTACTGCCGGGTGTCATTTTACCTGGCTGGGATGCCGGTAAGCAACTTCTTCTAGAACCAGTCCCTGTAGTTGGTGATTCGGCCAGCAGGGAGCAGAGCAAGCTAACGCTTTCTTTCGGAGCTCACCTCCCATTTCATCAGGAGCTTGGCCAGGAAGCCTGCAGCCCCGTGCGACAGTGGGGCTTGGGGGCTGCCCTGTACTCCGAGAGCTTGTCCCTGCCGCACGCTGTTTTGTTTATGCTACCGAGTTTGTGCTTCCTCTTGCCGCTGTGACACTGTCCCCAGCTTGATCCTACTGTAATCATTCCTTCTCATGCCAAGGGTTCTGCTCCCACAGGGCGTTTCCCATGCATTCAGCAAAGCCTACCACCACATCCGCACCCTGGAAAACATAATGCAGGTTGCAGTCACTGCTCTGGGCTGGCTGCACCCCAGGGCCCCCACCATCCGCGCGGTCACGACATACCTCGTGGAGCCTGGCAGAGACAAGGTAAGCCCAGTCCCTTCAGACCAGCCAAGCCAAGCCAAGGCCACTACTGCAGTAAAGAGGGATTTGACTAGTGCAGACTGGCAGGGACCTACCCCTGTTTGGCTCCCCTTTGGCTCACCACCGAGAGTTTCCGCCTGATGCTATTCACAGCAGGACTTTGTAGAGGAAAAGGGACAGTCACCTTGCAAGGGGAAGCCACCGTTCTTTTCTGCCATCCCTCTCTCTCAGCAATCTTCCTTCCACTCTGGGAGAGCGGTTGGAATTCCCTTCGGCTCCTGTTACAACCCTTCCCCTGCTTCCCTACACTAGCCAGAAGGGTGCTTCCTTACCCCTGGGCTAAGAGCACTGCCCCATTAGTGCCCCTGGCTCCTCCAGCCAGGGCAGCAAGACCCCTGACCCAGGTGGAAGTGTCACCAGACCACGGAGCCACAGGACGAACCAGTGTAGCAGTACTCTGCTAAATCAGTCCTCCCCTTGCAGAGAGGAAGCACAGCCAAGATCACCATATGGAAAAGGAGGATGGCTCGTGCTGGCTCTTCCTCCAGAAATGGTATTGGCAGGCAACATGTAAATACAGCAGAGGCCACTCTGAATTAGCCCGCACGTAAGGGCAGCCCGCTCGCCTTTGGTTCACATGCCAAGTATGCAGCAGGCAGTCAGAGACCTGGCCGCGCATAAGCTTACACCACCCTCAATTAGGAGGATGATGAGCAAGACAGTGAAATATTTAAGGCCGAGTCCAAAACTCACTGCAAAGGTCACGTGATGGCAACTGCTGCCACCACCGTTCAGCTGCTTCCCCTGATAACCGGGTTCCCACTGGAAACATTCCTCCCTCCGGGCTTTATGTTTTCCTGTTGTCAGCTGCCCGTGAGTCATGTTGCTTGCTCCCTAAAGATGGCTGCGTGCTTTTCCCTTGCCAGGAGAGTGGGGCTCTAAGGATCCAAAAAACAACTGTCCTTTGGGGAAGCCCCTCATCCACTTGTAGGCATCCTTCTGGGCTGGGGGCTGGGGCTCAGGTTACACAGGCCAGGTGAAAGAGGATATTATTCCATTCTTGCTGCACTTTGGGGGGAAGATTCTGGGGTTATGAGGGCAAAACCGACCTGCAGCTATCCTTCAGTCGGCCCACTGCAGCTGAGCATTCAGTGTAAGCTCCGTCTTGAGGAATTAGCTGATCTCCCTATAAACTTAGGAGTGGAGGCTCCTCTCCTGCCGGTATCATAATCTCCCTTTCCTCTGTTCCAGATGTGTGACTATACTTTGTGCAAGATGATGACCACAGATCACTCGGGGCAGATAGAAATCCACTCCCCTCCCACTCTCGTCAGCAGGAAAGAAAACATCTTCAGGTGGGCTTAGCACCAGCATGGTGTTTTTGGGTCATCTTCCAAGCCTGTGCTGTGAGCTGGGCAAGCAGAGAGAAGCTGGGCTGCTACTCCTGCAGCAAGAGGGTTCCCATTTTGATCTCGACTACAGCGCATGCAGGAGTCTGGCTGCTGGACACAGGACCAGGCTAAAAGTGGGCACATCCCATTGTTGTGTTTGGCCGGCAGCTGGCAGAAGACGCATGCAGTATAAAGATAGCCTGTGGGTGGGTGAGCGCACATAAACAGAGCATGCTCACTATCGCAGTCTCTGTCACATGCATGGTAGTAAACTCTCAAAGTCTGTAGGGCATATCTTGGACTCCGTCCTGGAAATGTTTAACGTCATGCATAATGCTTACTAACGTGAGCAATTCGGTTGGTTGCTCTGGGTCTGGTAGCAAAAGTTTGCAGTGTCAGGCCCTGTATCCGGAGTGTCCTGTTCTTTAAATTAGCGTATCTTTTTTCCTGGCGGCATTATCCTCATTTCCCCTGAAACATCCTACTGTAGAGCTGTTTCCTTCAGCTGCCAAGGTCCTCACAACTTATCTATCAAATGCGTCTTCTTGAATTACTGGACTTAGTCAAGCAGTGGCCTGACTTGGTGTATATGTTTTTGCTTTGTATAGCTCTGTGGAGCAAACATCAGCATCACTGCATACAGAAAATCGTCTGTATGGCATGAATACGACCCTAACCTATACCTGTGAAGCCTCCCTGCAGCTCCTGACACCAGACCAGGATGAGCAGGGTTGCTTTCCAGGACGCTTTTTCTTGCCACGTTATGTGGCTCGATGAGGTCTGTGTATAGGCTGCAGGGAGCAGAGCAGCTGATGTAGCAGTGTGAAAGCTCCTTCTCTTCAACAGCACAGTGCACCTAGGAGTTGCCTAAAAGCCTGGCGCTCTAGAGTTGCTGAGATCGCCCTTGTTTTACTGTCATTTCAGGGGTTACCTGTTCAAGTGCGCAGACAGCTCTGGGGTCATTAGCGCCTGTGTCTATGGAGAACATCACACTGCCGTTCCGCTCCGGGAGCCATCGGGAGAGACCCTTGGGGTGTTTGATCTCATCACCGGACTTTACCAGGGGTTACCACCTCCTGAGCACAAAGACCTGCAGGCCATGCTGAAGATGGTCCAAGCTGCGTGTTCGGAACTGCTGAGGGAGTCGGCGGGGGAAAGAGGGCCAAGCTATGTCTTAGGTACTGTATTGTTCATAGAGGATCATAGGGGGTGGGGTTGGCACAGATGGGGGTTCTCAGTAAAATCCTAACCTGGGCTTCCCTCAGACAGGTGCGCAAAAGGATGCTTCAGGAAAGCTTATATCTCAGCAGCTTCTAGGAAAAGAGTGAGGGAAAGATTTGCTTAGAGACTCTGTGCTCCTCAGGGCTACTCCAAGCAGAATCCAGACTGGGTTTTGCCATTCCCAGGTTAGCTGCACCTCTGAGCCCTTCCAGACTTGCTCAGGGACACCCCACTTTGAGGCTCTCGCCCTTCTCGAGACAAAGACCTGCGTTCCTCTCCCTCCAGACGGGGCTTTTCAGCTGCAGTTCCCCTCAGCCCAGCCTATCTCTGCAGATGCGATTTGATTCAGAGCTGCAGCTCTGCTTTCCCTCAGGGACAATGAGAGTTGGCAAGTGCCCAGGCAGCTTTCCCAAAGCAAAGTGCTCTTTATTTAGAACAAGGGCATTACAGAGAACGCGTCACGCAGCTGGCAGGCACGCGTGGCAGGTAACTGCCAGCACTGCACAGCACCCTGGCAGGTAGACAGCTCAAGGGTGTCAGTACTTACATCCAGAGTGGACAAGTCCATCTCCCAGATCAGGCCTGAGCTGTTATGCAGTTTGCCTTTTGTTTTGTCAGGCTCTTCAGCCAGAACCAGTGAGCATGTGCCTTTCCCTTGGGGACTGAGGCTTCCATAGTCTTGCTGTCTGCATCAGTGATGTACTTTAATTACTCTCTTAGTGACTTCAGCTCCCGCAGGAAATCTGCCTTCCCCCCCCGCCCCGGTGTAAGGAACAGACAGACACATACAACATTACAGCAGTAATACAATACTCTTTGAATATCCCATGCTCCTGAAGCCTCAACCGCATCACAGTGAGTCCTGGTCCTTTCTCAAACATCTACCTGGGCTCTTTGTTAGTAGACCATTTGCAAACACTGTTTTTGCTCTGGAAAATGCACCCTTGTTCATCATGAAGTGGGCAGACCCCCTCCCCCCCAATCAAAAGCTTGTCTTTGGTGGCTTATCTTTCTGAGCAGCTCCTTGAAAAGTTGGCTTGTGATTCCAGAGGCAGAACACGTGGCAGATGTGAGGTGTGCAGGGGTACTTTTCCATCGACTCATGCTGCAGGACCTGCGTGAGTGTGTCCAGAAGCTCAGTCCCAAGTCCTTTGCTGAAATAAAGAGCTACGTAGAGCCTCCAGCTGTAGTGCATAACATCTTGAAGGCTGTGCTGCTGCTTTTCTACCCCCAGTGGAAGGGCTCAGAGAAGACTGAGAACTGGAGTCAGTGTGCACTGGTGAGATATCAAATAAATAAGGTGTACAAAGTTTAGCTGGCATAGCCGTCGGCTAAGGGTGTGAAAACACCCTCTTCCCTGGCCAACACAGTTCTGCCTACAAAACCCCTGATGTCAACACAGCTCTACTGACAGAAGAAGGCTTCTGTTGACTTAGCTAACATACTTTGGGGACATGGGTAAGTGCACCAGCACAAAGGGTCCTTCTGCTGGCACACGATGTGTCTTCACTGCATGCCTCTGACAGCAGGTGCAGCAGTAGCCCCATAACATCAACAACCCTACAGTCTATCAAACTGAGATCTACTGACAAGGAGCCCTTCCCCATCCCTTCGCCCCTCTGATACAAAGCTTGCTTGCTTGGCCTTCTGCTTTCTGGTTTCCCTGTCCTCCCAGCCTCCTTCCACAATAGCTCCACTCCTGCTTGCCTGTCTGCTTCCAGAAGTGCTCCCTGAGATTCCTCCCAGGTTTGTCAGTGGCCTCTTTAACCCTTCACTATTTTCCCGCTGGCCACCAATATGACTGTGTGCTCTGCCTTGCAGAAACTCGATGGTGATTTGATTCAGAAGATTTGCTGCTTTGATCCGACTGCTGCATCTGCGCAGGTCTGGCCAGAGCTCGTGTCAGACTGCATCAAAGGCAAGTATTAGAAACTTGTTCCAGGGTCACCTGAGGTAGCCCAGCAACTAAACAGTGTCCCAGCCAGCACCATACTTAGACTCCTGGCAGCCCCTGGCAAACTTTTAGTATCGGGCCCCCCTTCACCAGAGGTAATGATCATAATCATCATTATTTGCACCATTTTCTAGCTCTCCTTTCTATCCACGCCTAGGCAGCCACCCAGTTTGCCCATGCCCTGGTCCCGACAAGTTCTCAGTTGAATCTTTTAAGTTCCTTGTGTCGGGAGCCCATTCTTGGCTCCCCAACAGACTGAATCCCAGATTGAAAATTTGAATCCAGGTGGCACTACCCCCTCTATGAATGATTTTCAAGATGTTCAGTGAGGCTTCTGCAATGAATCTTCCGTGTAACCATCGTGTGCCACAAGTGCCTGCCCTGTACTATAATAGCTGCCCACCCCATGCACCAGTAAAGCGACACCGAGGTGTAACAGACTATTTCACAGTGGAACACGGCATAAAAATATGCAGCATTTCAGGTGCCTTTAATACCATACATTAGGTTAGTGTCCATAGCCTGAGAAACGAGAAGGACACATCTGACCTTGCTAGAATCGAGCTAATTATATGTGGTGGTAGCTTTTGTTGGTCACTTCTGATCTTAGCATGCGCTGTGCCTGCAAGAATGGCCTCTTCCTACAGGAGCTCCTCTAGGAAGAATATATTAGAAGACTGTAATAGATATACTTCAAAAATACTTGTACTTATCCTCCAGCAGATCACTTAACCAGCATCTGCCACGCTGAGGCTCTTACCTTTTTTTGTGTCAACGTACGTATGTATTAAGTACTTCGTATTCAACACCAACGTACACTTTACAAGGACTTTTTAAGCATCAGTGGCCCGTGTCTGCCCCGCTGCTGATTTGTCCCACCGAACCCAAACCTGAACTATAAAGGATAATTAAAGTGTGGATTTAGTCCAGCTCTCCAGGCTTGTCTATATTCAAATGCCTTCCATGGAAAAACGAAGAGCGTTTCTGTTTAACAGTCAAATCAAGATCCCCATTTGTTTGCTCACAGCGGTTGTCAGTAGTCTAACAGCACAACCATAAACATTGTTTGTCTCATTTGGAAATATTTATATAATTTGTCAAGCAAGCAATAGAAACAAGTATTTTCCAACCACTGTGAAATATTAGTACTGTTCTTCCCGCTGCAAAAAAGCCATGTTGGGAATTAAAATGTGCAGCAGTGGATGAAGGTAATTCATTCTCGCTTAGTGAGGAAGTGTGATTACCAGTTGTCTTAAAATAGATTCCTCCCCTGCAATCTGGGTGAGAAGCTTCACTTCAGGCTTCATGTCAGTAAGAGACTGTAGCAGTGCGTATTCCCACATCAGAATTTGCTAGGATGCTGCCCCTGGTCCTGTGTGAACTTCCACCATCTTCAGTGGGATTCTGCCTGGGTGCAGAGGTCCATGCTAGTGCAGTGCTGTGCCCTCATTCCCAATAGGACTTCTGCGTTAACACCTTTTCTCTTTTTCAGGTGTGCCTAGGGGAGATGTGTGGAAGCATGGCTCAGTCCCCGCTGAATGTCTGTACAACTGGGTCCTTACTTGTCTAGCACTTGCAGAGCTCACACAGAAACTTCCATGTGCAAAAGCCCCATCTCTAGCCTCTTTGACACCAAGGCCCAGTCTGACTGCAGAAAAGTCATCAGAGATGATGCTGTCCCCAAATGCTAGCAATTCTCTTATTTGATGTTACTCCTTCTATTGTTTGTATGTTTGGGATTTATAGATATGAAATGCTTGTTGCTTTAAAGGGTTGGAAAGCCAATAGACCTAGCTAAATCAACTATTTTGGGCTGTGAAAGGGAACATTTGTGCTACCAAAGGTAGGTCACTAATGTCAGGGGACTTGATTGGACAGATAACTCTCTGGCTTTTGTTTAATTCTCACACGAGGAAAGAGAGAGTGGGGTTAGATAAGAGGGCAAAACGAAATGTGTATGTCTGCCCAGTTACATGGGTCATGAAAACAGAAACAGAAAACAGAAAGAGTCACTTCTCTAAAATGACTTTTAAAGAGTCCTGTTAACCTAACAGACTGTCGGAGAGCTGGTGTTACCCTGGATGGGAAGTACATTTATTGTAGAAAAGCCCTCTACTTTTAATACAGCATAAAGAGTTTTTTATTGGGTTAAAGCTGGTGATTATGGCAAACTTTCCTGACTAGTGCAAGATTCCATCTTTGCAATAATGTATCTTTTGGCAGAATCCGTTTTTAATAAAATTTTGGGAAATTAAACTTCTTTTTTTTTTATTTACTTGACAAAGTGTAATGTCTACCAAATAATTTGTAATTTGAGATTGCAGGTTGCTTTTTAACCTCTTCCGATAAGATAATGGCGATTAGCTGATACTTGCTTCTAACCTTGCTTCTAAGTAGGCTTCATATTTTGGTGGGGGCAGGGGAAAGCTTTTCAGGTTGTTTGAAATGATATTTCTAGGAACAATGTCCATACAGATATTATATTGATAGCCATGAGCCCTTCTCACTTCAGACCAGGCGCAGTAGCCATTTGCTGCGAATACAAATGGGTTGCTAAGCTTCACGAAGGGAATCAAACAGGTCGGATGCTTGTGATCTGCTTCAGCGAGGGGCATCGCCCCCCACGGGCTTGCTCTCAGTCAGTGCCTCTCCAGCTTCCCAGGCAACTGAACCAGATACCAAACAGAGACCTCAGCTGCACTTACTGGCATTGCCCTGGCCCATCTGAACGCTGTCCCGCAGCATCTCTCGACCAGCCTCAATATCACAAAAACAGGCTTCATAAGAGCCCCAGCCAGGGCCGGTCCAGGGGTAATTGGCACCCTAGGTGAACTGTGTACCTTGGCACCCCCACCACTTCCAATACCGAGGAAAATAAGAAGTCTAGAATGAACTTTTACATGTACTTACTTGATATTCAAAATGAACAATAAAAACAATGTTTTTAGGTGAAAGAAATCAGTGTCACGAGCTGTAAGATAATATACAAGTAGGGGTGCATCTTTTAGGAGGACGCTGCCAGCGGTATGCTCTTGCCATAAGTCCTCTTGGAGCTGAAAAAGGAGTCGCGATTTTAGTGATCTTTCCTCTGAGATCTTTTCAGAGGCCTTTCTCCCCTTGCCCAGCCAAAGGTCTTAGACCAGGATGGAGCCGTGGCCACCCAGGACTGTTATTTAGAACGATGTTCCTGTTATTTTGTTCTGCGTTATAATTTTGGCACTCCCCAAATTTTGGTGCCCTAGCAACCGCCTAGTTCGCCTAATGGTTGGACCGGCGCTGGCCCCCGCTCTGTTTCAGAGCACAGCGTAGAGATGAACGCCAGCCCGCCACAGAGGGGAGCTTAAGGTAGAGGTGATTCTGGAAGACCCTAATAAAAGCCGAGGGTACCAGGCCTTGCGCTTGCGAGTCCCAGACCCGGGCTAGCACGCGAAGGCGTTTCTGCCTCTCGACCGTGATGCCCGGACTTTCCAAGGCTCGGTGCCCCCTCTTTTCCAACAGCCTTGGCTGGGGGGCCGCGCCTCCGGGGAACAGCTCCACGCGGGGATGTTTCTCGGTTCCACAACGCCCCAGCGAAGGCGGCTCCCGGGCAGCAGAGACCAGGGACGGCGGGGGCAGGGACGGTCCGTAGGCCCACTCCCTTCTCCCCGGCTCCTTCCCAAGAGCTGATCGTTGAGAACGAAACGTCGCTAGCGATGAACGAGGGTGGGAATTTCACCAGAGAAGCGCGTTTATTAGCAAACAAGTGTATTTATTAGTAAAAATGTGCACTTATTAGCAAGAATGTGTGCTTATTAGCAAAAAGGTGCTTTAGGGAAATGCGCGTTTACTAGCGAAATTTTTTTTTTTTCCCCTGTTTTTTTGCACCGGTCCTGGAAGCACTGCAATACCAGGTCAATGCATGGAGTGGATGGAGCACGCTCCGGTTCCACCACCCAATACCAAAAAGAATCTGCTCAATATAGACCTCCTATGGAGGACATATCAGAGACAATTACCCTGGGGAGCTCGCCTACGTGGTCACGCTGCTTCCCCTGCCAGGTAAGTATTTACTAGCGAAAAGGTGCATTTCTCAGCACAGAGGCGCATTCCTCAGGCTAAACGCAGCAGTGCGCGCCACGGGACGGTGTCCGCGGCAGCCCCGCCCACGCCCGCTGCCCGAGGCAGGGCCGCGCCACGTGACCGCCCTCCCCCGCGCTCTGCGCTTCCGCGTCTGCACTTTCGAC
>NW_017728932.1:16598681-16661032 GCF_001723895.1 Crocodylus porosus | reverse complement strand
GGCCCCTCCGCGGGCCGTGAGGAATCTGCGGGCGCCTTGAGGCAGGCGGGCGGGCGGCCGGAAGGAAGATGGCGGCGCCCAGCAGGCAGTGAGTGCGGGGGTCGGGCCGGGCCGCGGCGGGCCGGGGGCGCAGCTCCGCCGCTCGCACCGGGGGCGGGGGTCACAGCCCAGCAGGGCCGGGCGGACCCCCACGAGGCGGGGCGATGTACTGGGGCTGGTCCTGCTTGAAGCAGGGGGTTGCCCTGGATGCGACTCCCGAGCCCCCGCTACCCTCCTCTCTGTGACTCTTGGCCTGCCCCTTTGTGTTCACTCCTCTTCTAACCGCAAAACAAGTCACACGTGGCGCCACGCCCTGCCCTGCCCTGCCCCGCCCTGTGCCACCGCTCCCGGTCTGCTTCGGACAGGCCCGGGTCCCCCGCGCGCAGCCTGTCATCGTCGCGGCGTCGGCATCTGAGTGGCGCCGAAGCAAAACTTAATCCTGGTCGGCTCCGTATCGCATTCTCATTTCGCATCCCAGACGGACTAGGTGCTTCCAAAACACCAGGGCCACGCGGGCTGCGGCGCGGAAAGGCGAGCGGAGGGACGGGCAAAGGGAAAATAACACGAAACGCACAGGGATGGGAGCAGTAACATCAACCATCCTATGATGGTTTTGACTCAGCTGTTTAACGTGATCACGCTATTTAATGTTTTGGTCGAGCTATTTAACACGTTGATCAAGCTATTTAACATCGCGATCGCGCTGTTTTAATGTTTTGATTGAGCTATTTAACGTTTTGATCAGGCTATTTAAAGCACGAAACGCACTGCATTCCTCTTGGTTTCTATGCACGCCGTAGCCAGCGCCTTCACAACCTTCCTTTCAGTGCTTGTTCTCTTCCCTTCGTGTAGGTGGGACAGTTCATTCAAAGATGTGCAGGAAATAGGAGAGGACAAGAACAGTTACAAGAAACTGACTCAAGGCCTGACCAAGTAAAGACTTACCGCTGATACTAACTTGACATACATGACTAAGTCCATGGATTTGAATGGGGTTTTTCACATGTCTGCACATGCATTAAAAATACAAGTCAGTTTTTTGTCGTGGAAGAAGTACTTCAGGAGAGACTTGAGAAACGACCAGTGTTGTGGATGGGTCGAGGAAGTCCCTTGTATGCAAAATGAGTGGCATAGAATAAAGCATAGGGACAACTACAGGACAAGCTGACAAGTAGGCAGTAACACTGGCCTCATCTCTCCCCAAATGATCTTCTAAAATGCATCCAGTTGTACAGATCTTCTTAGTTTGCTGTTCTGTTTTTAATACTGCGTGGCTGGTGTGTGTGTGTGGTGGCGGGGGCTGGGGGGAGGACTGTCGTGGAAGATACATGTGAGTAAGCCAGAATTGTCAGTAATTTTAAGTAGACCATTTCTAATGTCTTTCCCTAGATATGGACTTATTTTGCCCAAGAAAACACCACAGAAAACACTTGTTACAAAGAAACCTTCGGTATTTGCAGATGACTCTGAGGAGGAGGTCAGTTATCAATAATTTTCTCCTGAGTTCCACTGAAGCATAGATTGAATTCTGGGGGTGTCAGTACGATAAACAGAGCCATATTCTGAGCGTTGACTGGGAAGAGTTTATGGGCTGCTATCTGACACTAGTAAAATGAGTGCAAGTTCAGTCTACCTTTTAATTTCAAATAGTCGTTTCGAGTGGCATGAACTGGCTGTTAAAGCAAAGCTGTGGCTCTCAGAGCTCTGGGTTCTGTCTTCCTCTGCCATTGACTTGTGTGATCTTAAGCAACTTAATTTCTCTGTCTGCAAACAGCTCTTTCAAATATATTCTTTTCTGCTGTGGAAACGTTACTTCCAGGGCCTCTCGGAACATTTTAACAGCTTGTTTTGCTGCTGCAACTTGTGTATATAAAGTAAATCCTCAACAGGGCTTTCAAAAGTGTGTTCCTGGCGATATTTCTGAAGTGGTTTGCACTTAACAGAATGTTGCTTTTTAAGGGGAGAAGTTTTGATTTAGCTAGTGAATTTGAAATGCGTATCAGCTTTCAATGGTCTGCTTCCAAACTCCAGTTGAAGTTGGTAGGAGTCAAGTCTACTCTAGTGTAGCAGGGGCCTATCTTTTTGGCAGGTGTGCCACCAATTAGCCCCATGCCCTTGCCGAGTAGCACTCCAGTCCTCTTCTCCTGTTCAGACAGCTGTTCTGCTTTCTGATTCTAGCGCTGTTCTTCTTGTCTGATCTTCTGCTCTGTTTTTTGCTCCCTGCCCTATCTGCCACTGTGTTGCCTGTCCGCTCCCTGGTTCGCTGCGTGCCATGCACAGAGGCTGCCCATACCACCTGTGAGACATACTGCAGGTTGACCACCGTGCTCTAGGGAGAGCAGTGCCAACTTAGCATAAATTCTTACAGATTCTAACACAACAGGGGAAAAACCACTGTGATCACGCACTGAACACGTGTCCTGCTTTTCAGTGAACCTCAGCAGTTTCTTTTTTTTGCAAGTGATGAACACATATTACTATGGAGTAATTTTACACAGTAGCTCTGTCTTACATTTGTTTCTGTAAGGGAGATAGTCCATATATTTGCTCCATGACCAGGTAAAACACCCGGTTTGAGTCAAGTATATGCAGCAAAATAAATGGATGAAGGAGAGGCCCCAACTGCCAGGGCCAGAATGACATAACTGAACTGAAAATGTGGATTTAATAAACAGATTGAATTGAGCACTAGGGCTAATTATATTGTTTATCTGTAAAATGTTACAGAGGCCCCCACCTGGAATCATTTGCCCACGTGCTTAATTTTACATGCAAATTACTTGATATGTCTTGACTGATATGTACAAGAGCTCTTCTACAGCCTTTTTTTTCCAGGCGAAGTGCAGACAGTCAAAAAGCCCAAGGCTGGATCGATTCAATCTTTGCAGTGTAGTCTAAGCTGTGTAGTTGAACCAATAAGCAAGCAAACAGACATTCACATGCCTGCAGTGGCCCATGCCAGAAGCTGGGAGATGCTAGAGCACGCCTCCCTGCTTGGCTGGAACAGATAGCTTGAGCCAAGGTGTGAAGCATCCTGGGATGCTAGGAGACTGAGTTAACTTGAATCTGGAGGGGTTCTGGACAGAAGCTCAATAAACTGATATAACCTAAATCAGTTAACTCTGATACTACATCCCTCCAGGTTTATCTTAAACCGGTTTGGGCCATTTTGAAAGCAGTTTATGTGCACTGACGTTCTGTTGTGTTACATATTTGAACCGGTTCAAATCACTCATACCAGTTTATGTGTAATTTCTGGTCCTAGCCCCAGACACAGAGTTTGTAATTGGCATTCAGTGCAATTAGGAAGTGAAATGTCCTTGCTTCTTGCTAAGCTTGTGCAAGAAACAACATTTGCCCCAGGAGATTTGCTTTCTCCACAAGTATAGCTTTTTTAGTAACCAAGACATTGGTGAACAACTTGTGATGTTTAAGTTGCAAGTATTTCTTTATCTAAGTCTCATGTTTTAAAAATATAGGCATAGTTTCAGAATTTCTACCTGCTCCAGCAGAGGGGGCTGAAACCCTCATAAATTAAGCTGTTCTATGTGTTTCTATCGGAACAGAAAAAGCTGCTTAGTGGATACCCAGATACAGCTTTACCAATTATTTTTCTAAGACACCTTCACCATAGTGTTCTAAAAGAAAATAGCAGCTGCCACTGCATTTTATTTAGAGACCAATGTGTTCAGCGTACTTTGAGAAGGGCTACTGGACTGAGTTCTTTGGGAGAGTTCAGTAAAGAAATCTGCCTGGTTTGTGGTCCTGAGAGGACAGAGGAATGGATCAAATGCTGAGCTGCTCGGTGCAGTTGAGTTCCCTGGAGGGCTTAAGGTGTTTAGGGAACTTGAGTGTCAAAAATAGAGATACCTACAGAGTCTAGATAACCCCAGGACTAGGTGTCAGCTGAGCAGGGGTTTCATGCTCACAGTTTTGAACCTATATAGCTCTCAAATCCCTTATTTGGATTTGCCCAAGATCACGTGGGGAGTTTGTGATTGAACCCTGGTCTCCCAAGCTGGAGAATGGCCCTTGGTTCCGGAATGCTGATCCTTCCAAGTGAAGTGAGAAGGGGGAAGATTCAATCCAATAAGATAATGCTTTTATCATCATTGTCATCTCTGCAAACTTCTAGAATTACACAATCCTCAGAGCTTGAAACTGATGAGTGAGAAAACAGGCGGTTTCCCCTTTGACATAGTAGCCTGACAGTACTTCCCTCAGCCCCAAAATGCTGTCATCCCAAAGAATGTCAGCACTTGTGTTAGCAGTACTAATGAATGCTGCGATTGCTCTGTAAAGCCTCCGTGCAATTCATGCTTTAAGCAGCTTGGTGCTTTTTTAGTGAGGTAGACAAAAAGCAATATGGGGAAAGCATGCAAAGAGCACTTTTGAATGTGATGCTGGCGGCTAACCAATAGCTTAACAGGTTAAATTCCCTTTCCTGCAAGGGATTTGTAATGGGTGCTGATATACTCCCTTCCAGAGTCCACCATAATAAGTTACAGCCGAGCATCAATATGGCGCACAGCCTGGTATAGTACATAGCCCCCAGAAAGTAATAATCTCACAACGGCCTTTATCAAAAAAAGTAAAATCATTTTTTTTTAAAACAAAATTACTTTATTAGTTCAGTAATAATTTCAGGGCTTTTCAAGATAAGGAGCAGCATTGGGAGGGGTTTCATTTCCTGTCTGTTACCTTATCAGTGAGAACTACATCTCGAATGTCTGAAGATTGTGTATTTTTAACTGAACTCTAATAAAGTCCATGCCAGGGAGTCTGCACACCTGACTTGGTCATTGTGATCACATATCAGATACCAAACTTTTTTGTTCCCTTTTTAATGTTACTATGCATATTTCATTAAGATTTTGCCTGCACCCTTGCTGCATCGGTGAGAATAGACTTGAAAGATGATCATTTTTATAGTCTGCTTGATGTGGCTGAGCTGGTTAGTGGCTGCAAGTTTATGTGGAAGATGATCCTTCTGATTTATTAAGCAAAGCATTTGTGTTTCTCAGACAGCAAAAATTTTCTTTAATTGCAATATTAAACACAGCTAATTAGAGCAGGAAAGCAAGCTTGTTCATTCTGTCATGTTAAGTACACTATAGGAAAAGAATGACAAGGGTTTTTGCGGATGGTGTCTTTTATAGGACCACCTTCATGGCTGGGGTAGGCTTAGATGAGGACGAGTACGGACACTCACCGACTCCAAATGGCAGTATGGACTTCACAGTTTTAGCCAATTTTTTTCTATAACAGCAACTGAAAAGAAAAGGAATTGAAAGGAAGAGGAGAAGCTCTCCTTCTCATTCCTGAGTGCACACACATTCCAGCATCAACTCATTGAACTTTTTGGCTTTAATTCAGTTCTGTAGTTTCCAGATAAAAATCTATACCATGACTATTTCCTGCTGCTTAGTATATTAATTATTTATTATGTTCCTCACTTTGAATCTTTATCCTTGTTTTCTTCCTTGTCGAGTTGAGAGCCGTCTCTCCCTCGGTAGGCACCGGTTTGAACACTGCATTAGGTCAGCATGATATAATTAAGCACAGATGCCAGTGCACTAGTTGAAAGCCTGACATGGAAAGTTTTGCTCTGATGGCCAGAATATTAACTCAACTTCCCTCATTTACTGGCTAAATAATAGCCCTAATTTCTCCATTCTTGGCAATTGGCCGAGGAGTTTCTGTATACCACATTAAGGCCAGTTTGATTGTAGCGGGAGATTAAAATCAGTCCTGGTTTAATTTCTCTGCCATTGAAATAAAGCTAATTTCACATCCCTTTTGAAATGAACTACAAATCTGAAGAAAGATACATTATTCTGTGTGCATAAGTTTGCATGTGCTATAGGAGAAACCTCTAGCGGGGATGATGTGCCACTGCTAGAGAGCGAGGGGGTAGGCATTTACTTACTGAGAGACCTCTTAAAAGAAAAGGATAAAGCAATATATATTGCCATGTATACAAATTACTACATTACTTGGCATTTGGGCAAAAATCTCAAAACATTCTTCCCTCGCTCATGAATCCCTGAAAAACAGAGGCTCTGCCAGTGATGGAAATTATCCCATCGTCATTGGCCATTAAAATACACCTTGTTACAGATCGTCTAAGTTTCAGCTGAGATCATCTGTACTTGAGAAGTCAGTGAGAGACCTACACTGTAGCGGTATTTCTTATGCACATTGAGACACCAGCTTAAAGTAGCCGATTCATAGATTCATTGGTTGTGAGGCTAGAAGGGACCTTGTGGATCATCAGGTCCAGCCCCCTGCACCAGGCAGGAAAGATAACTGGGGTCAAGTGGCCCCCAGCAAGGTGACCGTCCAGCCTCCTGATTATTGTACCATTTTCTCTGAGGCATTCTTAAATTCTGACACTGCTGCAAGAATGCCAGCTCGGATAATATTGAGTTAGTCATCAGCCACAGGCTTCAGTCAGCCGTGCTGGACCATCCATGCCATGAACCACTCCCTTCCCGACAGCAGATAGGACCAGTGGGTCTGGAATGTGGAAATGCAAGGAACTTAAAGTTTCTACAAAACCGAGAGACAAATACATGCATGCTTTACCCTGTGTCTTTTTTTCTTGGGTATTCAACTTGGGAATTTTGAATTGGTGAGCTTTGTGCACTATGTTTATAGTGCTTTAAAAATGCATGGTTCACATGTTTAATTGCAGTGAGGCATAACTGAGGCAATGTGAATCACTCATCAGTAGATTGAGTCTCATATTTTTCTCTACCCTCGTAGGGATTTTTTAAATAAGAAATGCATTTTGGAAGGAGATTGAGAGAGAAACAAGAATTTTAAGTGGCAGCACAAGGTATAAGAGAATCAAGAAAGAAGGGTCAAATGCAAATGGAATGGGAAGGAAATGGAAAAACTTTGGGTAGATTTTGCAGGGGTGGCACGCTGAAGTGTCTATTTTAAGAATTTTCCTTGGTTTACACGATAGAACTGTGTGCTGTTTCACTGCAGGGATAAACTATTGTTTTCTCTCTTCAGAAAATATTGAACTGTAAGCTTTGTGCCTCCAAAGAATAGTTTGATTGTGGGCAAACAGAAAGCACAAAACAGATTGGTGAGTTTGTCGGGTCTTTAATAAACAGGCAGTTGATAAGTAAAAACAATACAAAAGAACAGGAAGTTCTCATCTATCAATGCTCAGAGCACAACAGGAAATTGTCCCCCATAAACCAGGAGAGGTGTTTGTCCTGAACCTGTTTTACTTAAACGGACTGGCACGCTGGACAAACAAACGGCAGGTGGACCTCTCCAGAGTCTAGTGTGCAGTAATAAGGTCTGCATATTACTTTTGTGTTTGCCTGGTCTGTTGACCAATATGTCCAGTCGTTGTCGAAGAAGAAGAAAAATATTCTAAGCAGTTTCATATATTTTGATGAAAGACAGTTAACTCCGTAAATACATGGCACCTTGCAGACTCGTATGCCTCTTTGAATGAGTTAGTCTCTAAGGGGTCACCCTGCTCTGCCCTGTGCCCCGTTTCAGACTAACTGCCTCTTTGCAGACATGCAGCTACTGAATTTTTTGCCCTGCTGCTTACCTCCTCTCTCTGTCCTTACTTCCCAAGGAGGTGCCTCCCTGTCAAATCCCTCTCCCTACAACTTCTATCTAATGACAGCGCTCATCCTTCAGCTAGGGGTTGTGTTGGACAGGGCTCCATTTGGACTCCATCAGCGATGTTCCTTACCATGCCAAGCAATGGACAACTTTCTCCCAGAACAGGAGTGGAATCTGGGTCTTTTGTGAAACGCTGGGAAATAACTTGTCCACAGAGTTAGCCCGACATAGTCTTTTAAGCGGGGAAAGCCCTGCTGCTTGTCATGTAGCCTTTGGAAAAAAACCCTATGAAATTAGCATGTATGTTTAATTGAAAAATATTTTAAAATAATCTGAAGCGCTCATGCAGCAGCTGAGTCTCTGACGTCAGAATCAAACAGAACTGGATTTGTAAAGCCAGGATTATCTTAATACGGGAGCACGGGACCAGAAAGGATGAGGGGAACTGAGCCACTGAATCCATTCCTGCATGTTTGCCAGCACCAAAAAAATCCATTGTAGAAAATGTGCGTGCGTATTATGTTATACATCCAAATATAATGAATGTGGATTCCTATCTAAATAACGCAGTAACTTGTAGCATAAGGATGCAGAGTCTGTCTGGCATTACAGTAGACTTGGTATATGCTTTCAGCAGTTTACACTGTCAGGAGGAAAGTGCAGCTCTCAAATGACTCTGCTGTAGTGATCCTGCAAATTTGCCAATAAATGTATTACTGATGCCTTTGCCATTCTCAGTCCCCACAAATACAGGGAAGAGAATGCAATCTGCTTCCTTGCCTGCCTTACCCACTGCAGAAGGCAGGGTTAAGATGCACCTTACAGACTAAATGAATCAGGTGAATAAGCTTTTGTGAGCACCAGATGAAGCGAGCTCTCACTTAGGAAAGTTTATGCATCTCTCACCTATAAAGGTATATCTTTACCTTGCTGTCTGCCTGACTTCAAACTAACAGAGCTAGCTACACCTCTCTGCTAGATAAGAAAGGCTGTCTCGATAAACGCAAGGAGAACTGAGTAGTTCTTAGCTTTGCATCCTGGAGTCGTGCCCCCCCCACACTTCCAATGCACATCATGCTTTTCTTTATGACTTAGCTTTTACCATTTTGAAGTGTGGAGCTGACCTTAGTTTTGACTCTTACCTGCCAAGATCCATCCCATACAGAGCTGTTCAACTGTTTGAAAAAGGGAGTTTTGAAATATGCAGTGTTTCAGAGCTGCCTTTTCAGTTTTGTTTTCTTTTTAACCTGTCTAGCACCAGTCACACACAGTGTATGGAGTTTATTGAGGGAGAATGTCTTAAGGAAGTATTTTGAATAGTTTATAAGGCTCTTTTAGCTTTGGGATTAGTTCCCTGAATCTAGGCTAAATTATAGGAAGTAAATTGTAAAACACATAAGGAGAGAGACTCAAATCTATGTTCTAGTATATACTTGTGAAAATAACAATGAGTATTATTTACAACACAGAAAAAGAACCGTGTACAGTCTTCAAAATAGAAATGAAATTGTGCTGGTGCCATTAGTTCTTTTTCCATAGGGTAGAAAACACTCATTGCTACTTTCCTGAAATTCAAGCCATGTGCGTATGTGTTCTTCCGAGGTGAGCTGCACAAAAGGTTGCAAAGTTTGGGGGTTTGCAATATTTTCGTTGCTGCAGTAAGAGAGTGAAGGGACCTTTAGATAATCCGTTGGGCACTGTTCAAAGTTAGCAGGACAGCACTCTGCTTCTTCTGTATTGACACATCCATTCTGATTTCAACAGCATATGAAATGAGGGACATGGCGCATTGTTGTTTTGCAGAGGTACCAAGTCTCGCCTTTCAGCAGAACTGTTTGAAATTATGTGGTATGATGTTTGCTTGGTTTTCTTCGGTGCATTGTGGTGTCTGCACATATAAACTACTTGCTGGTAGTTTTTCATTACCTTTTTTATTGAAGACTGACGACACAAGCTCTTTCTCTTTTTAAAAACTGCTCGTAGAGCATGTTTCACGCAGTACTGGAAAATTCAGGTAGCTGCCAAAGTGCAGAAGACCTTTTTTTTCAGCATTTCTCTGCTTTAAAATACTACTGAGAAATTCCTAATGATATAAACAGGCAATGATTCCTGTCTCCTCCTAATGAATCTGTTTAACAGAAAGTATTATCTATTGATTTGAGACCATAAAAAGACAATAAAAAAGAAGCATCACTAAGTTAAAAACGTGCCGGTTAGAAAACCCATTTTCAACAGATGGTAGAGTACTTACTTCAATAGAAGGCAAGCCAACATTGCTATTTTCTCTCATTAAAATTCTTGAAAAATTTAAAATAAAAGATTAATGGGTTACATTATGGGCTATAAAAGTTTGATAATGAATAATATGATACCATTTTTTTAAAGCTATGTTTTATTGATTACAATATTAGAAAAACAGCATGCAGTACACACCATGGAAACAAATAATTTAATGTTTATATCGGTCAATATTTCCTTCTCACAGGCCTCTGTGGGTGAGAGTCTTCAAAAAGAAGCACTGAAAAAACAAGTGATGAAGCAAGTAAGTTGAGACTGGGAGGTTGCTGTGCACATGACAAAATAAGGATTTGTTGTGGTTGGTAACCATTCAGCTAAATCGTGTTTTCTCCTTGCAAACAACCAGAACGCAAGTATACTCTTTTATAGCACAGACAAGGTAACCTGCCCCTCCGTCTTATCTATGGAGCTAGTTTGCCCATTCCTCTTTTTTCTCTTCTCTCTGAAGTACTACATCCCCGAATGCATCTCCACACACTTGCTTCTGGTGCTGCAGTCTTTGCAATTCCTTCAGGCACTTTTCCTTCAGGCCCCAGATTTTGCAGTCTTTGCAATTCCTTCAGGCCCCAGATTTTCCCATAGCGCTCTCACGCAGAGGCACCTAGCATTTGTGGAAATCCTACACATTCTACATTTCTTCCACCTCGTACAGCAACTGTTATATAGATATGATGGTTTCAACTGGGCAAAATAGAGATTGTAGTATTAATAGCATCATTTAACACTCATACATCTAGTTTTCCACACAGATACAGCCTCAAAAATTAGGATTAGCTGTAATTAAGCTGCCCAGTTAATGGTGATAGTCAACAATGCAGGTTTTTATTAGGTTTCTAGGCCATTGTGGATTGTGCTCCTCCCCAGTTATTTCTAGAAGCATAAGATTTAAGAGTAGGTATTTTAAGGAAAAGTAAAATTTGAGTTAATTTTAACAATTAATAATCTAATGATGTCATTTCAGTCAACTTGTCTAATAGGTATCTGCAGAAAAGTAAGTTATTATGAAGCAGGCTGTGAAAAAATAATCATATTTCTTCGTGTTTAGAACTAGTGTTTTAAAAATCTTTACTTACACACGATAATTTTACCTTATCTGCAACATGAGATTTTTATTAAAAAATATATAGAACTTCCTAGTTCTAATTTATCAAATACGCATCTCCTAGCTAAGGAGATAGATATACATATTTTTAACCTCTGTGTTTTTATTAGTGTAATAAATGATTCCACTTTACTGACCAGGACGATTCTTTTGGCTGTGTCCAAAGAGTAGCTGAAAAACAATCTAATGCAAACTGTGTACCTGGGTTTCCATAGAGCTGATTATAGTTTACAGCATAAAACTTGCAGACTACTTCATACACACACTGTAAAACCACAAGAAGTTGCAGTTCATTTTGGGCTGTAGACTGCAGGGATGCTTTATTGAATTCATTTGTTAAACAACTTGATTTTGGAGGACAGCGTAATATTTAAGGAAGCTAAAGACAGCAAAAGAGTACCAGGTTCTTATATAATGAAGTCCTACCTAACAGCTACCCTTTGCATTGTACTCGGAGGTAACTTAGCTAGGAAAAAACATGAGCGTTCAGTAAAAAAAAACCCCACCAGCTGTAGGAAAGCAGTTGCATTTATCCCAACCCCATGGTTCCATAGGAGTTGAAATGTACAGTGGACAAGTCTGTAAATGAAATGTATGATATATAAATTAATATATGAATACTTTTAGAGAAAACTAAGAAAAATGTATGGCACAACTGGTTTAGTTTGTTTGTGTTTCTTTTTAAATTCTGTTTAACTTGTTTAATTCGATAAAATAGTAATTTTCCACTTAAGTAGTCACCATAATAGCTCAGTTGTTGCTGCTTTATATTTTCTCTTCGCACTGTATTGCCTAATCTCATAAATATTCTTCTTCTAAGTGATCATTTATAATAGCAGTACTAAACCAAGGACTTCATAGATCAAGCAACGTTGAACTTATGTTCAGTTTCCTATTAGAGTTATATCATGAACTGATCTGATTAAATCAAAATATATAAATAAAAAGTATTGAAAACATAATGTTGCCTAGTTTATTTTTCTTTCTTTTTTTAAGACTAAATTAGAGATTCAAAAGGCCTTGGCAGAAGACTCTACAGTTTACGAATATGACAGTATTTATGATGAAATGCAGCAGCAGAAGAAAGAAAGTGATGCCAAAGTGTTGTCAGGAAAAGATGACAAAAAGGTCCATACCTGAAAATGTATGCTGTCTGTCTTATCTCTCCATGCTGGGAAAATAGCCATGACTACTTAGCAGACTTTACTGAGGTTCATGATATCCTAGGAACCAGTTGTGCATGCTGTAGTGGGGGCCTACATGTTCTGTGCTCAGAAGCCTGAGATGTTATAAGAAGTTTGTTAACTTGCAAGCTCAGCAAGCATGTCTGAACCTTGTTTAGTTGATTTGGAGAGCAATAGGTGCATGACTAGCTTCCTACCACTATGCTGTGGGGCAAGGACTCTGTCGTCTCATGCGTTTACAGAGGACCTGTTATGATGTGCTGATCACGATTAGATCCCGGGAGCACTATAACGGGTTCTGTTTTCACTGTTGGGAAGAGTCCTAACTGAGGGAGGAAATAATATCTTTTGGCAACAGGACCACATTTTGTAGCAATGAATATATCCATATTATCTACTTCTTGCTTGTTGGCTTACGGAGGGGCTGTCAGGCAACTAACCAGATTGTATCCTGTCTGTTAAATATGAACCATTTTCCACAGCCCAAATCATTCATGTTTATTCCAAAGTATTAGTGAATGATACTGGAAAGTTGTGTTATCATTGCTCACGTCATTGGTTTTGGGAGTATTTAACAGGTTGTATGGGGTGTAAAAGAAAGTGGCATTCTGTTCCCAGTTAACAAAAGGAAGCGAGGGAGAACTGCCACTAAACATAAACCTGTCCAAAGAAGGGTTGTGTTGAAAGAAATCAAAGTTACATCCCCCCAAAGTTAAGGTGAAATTTTTGCTGTCTGTTTCATTGTTGAAGGAAAGGTTGCCATGATCAAGACATGAACTGTGTTCATTGAGATCATTATCCCAGCCACAGCCACCTCACAAATTAGCTAGGCTAGCTACTTTTACACTCTCAAACTGATTTTTTTCAGTGTCTTCAGCAATTCTAACCTGTTCTGATTCAGCCAACTTGATTCCTTCTCATTATTGTTTTTTTTCCCACCTTAGCCAAGGTACATCCACAGTATCCTCAAGGCAGCTGAGATAAGAAAGAAGGAAGAAGAAAAACGAATGGATAGAAAAATTCAGAAAGAGCGTGAAATGGAAGGAGGAGAGTTTGATGACAAGGAGGCTTTCGTAACATCGGCCTATAAGAAAAAGCTGCAAGAGAGGGCGGAGGAAGAGGAAAGAGAGAAAAAAGAGGCAGCACTGGAAGGTGAGAGTTGCACAGAACACATACGAGTTCCCCTCAGGAGAGAAGCGTGGCGTTTGCCTTTAAAAAAGTACTTTTGGATGTGATGTATAGTGGTGTTGCCCTGGTCTCTGAACAGGGCATGAGATGGTGTATTATGGAAGAGGAGCAAACAACAACACGGGGGACTGGATTGGACTTGGAGGCTGAGGAATAGAAGGTTCCTGCCCTTTTGTGTCAGTAATGGTTGGGTGACTTGTTTCACTTGGGAATTGTTAAAGGAAAAGAATGAGTCCGTGCGCCCTAGGGATACTAAAATGCTAGTAGTAATCCTGCCCAATTTGCAGAAAGCTGTCCCAGATGTGAAAGTAATTGTTTTTTGCTGGAAATTGGTAAAGCAGCATACATGTGAAGGGAAATCACTTGAGCAGCTTCTCTTTCTGGAAATCAGCCCTACCACATGTGAAAAGGGTCTCATGATTCCTGACTATTATATCATTCTTGTTTTTCTTTCCTTAGCATGTCTGGATGTAACCAAACAGAAAGATCTCAGTGGATTCTACAGACATCTTTTAAACCAGCAGGTTGGGGAAGAAGAGATGCCCAAATGCAGCCTTCGTGAAGCCAGGTAGGTCAGAGTTTTTAAAAAGCTCTTTAAATTTAAACCAGTTTCACAGCATTCAAAAATCTGGTGTCACTAGCATCTTGGGAGGGGAATGAATACCAAAGTGCTGGTAGCAGAAGTCACATACGTTGCAGAGTTGGCTGGTTGGAAAATGTGAAAAGATCATCATCATTGAGTGAAACTGTGGGAATTGAGAGGGGAGCAAAAGTGCAGGAACCTTTTGTTTTTAATGCTACCAAAGGGATAGTTACACTGTGTCATGCTGGTGGTTGCGTGGCATTATTACAGTTTGGTTCTTATTTGGATGTTATACAGTTTTTGTCAACAGCTGCCTTAAGCCAAGAATTTTGCTTCCTCAGGGAGAATGAGTCCGATATTCTTTGGGCCCAGATGTATAATATTATGCAGCTTCACATCACAGCTCATTTTAGTCACCACTTAGAAAATCGTGTCCCACACAAATTTACTGAAAAACTTGTGGGTCTTTATCATTGTGCCTGGCCAACATTTTCTCATAAAGATGGAAAAGATTCTTAATTTTTGTAAGTCTTGTGATAAAAGGAAAGAAAACAGATGGACAAAGTCCAGGGGGAGAACTTTCAAAGCTTATTATATGTACCATTTAAAACAAAAGCATTAAGTGGAGCTGTGTTACTGCTGGAATTGAAGGAACATAGCTCTTTCTTCTCCTCTGGTTAATAGTGATCACTGGATTTAATTTATTGTAGAGCTGTATTGCAACAAACCAGTGCTTTATTCAGCTTAAAACTACCTTGTGGGGACCTTAAACATGGTTGTCAGGGAGTAGGCGGATGTTTGATATTCTAAAACAATGAATAAGTAGCTTCAATCGTGAGGATTTTTGGGACTGAAACTGGATGAACATTTTGTCAGTTCTTGGTTCTGGTGAGGTAGGTGATCATGTTGGAGATCCTCAGCCTGAGGCAGGACTTCTAGCTTGCCTTTTAATACAACGATGTGCCATGTCATTGGAAATAATGGGGAGAGAAAACCAGGGCAACTTATAACAAGAGAGAAAAATACTTAGAACTGCAACTGTTTGTCACTCTGCAGTTTAAAGAACCAGCTAATAAAAGAGCTCGTGCTTGGAAAAGCATAGCTGTCTTAGGCTTGACTTTCACTAGCAAAGAGAATTTAAGGAGTCTCTCTTAGACATCACCAACACAATTCCTGTGAGGTCACTTACATGAACTGTTTGTGTTACTTTTGCTTCCTTACAAACATATCAATACAAGGTATCCTCTGTTTTATCTCTGTGAAGCAGTGCCACCTGTGATTGACTTGCTTGCTTTTGTATTTTTTGAACAATTCTTTGAGGTTGAAAATGCTTTTGTCCAAGTGTGGTTATGTTCAATGCAGGGTTTCTTAACCGTAATGATAAAGTCTTATCGAATGAATGAATGCATCTATGAGAAAAAACAAACAAACAGCAATCTATTCTGTTGCCAGCCACAAAACGACCAGATGAGTTCATCTGAAGATTTCCATTATTTTTGTTAGTTTTACCACTGGCAATGTAAGGTTACAAAAAAGGCACAAGTAGATTTTCAACAATTAGACAAAGTTTGAAGCACTCCATAGAGGAAAAAACAAACCTTTGGCTTGCCTTCTTGCTCAACTATCGTGGGAAAGTAATTGAGAGAGAATAAATATGGAATGCCACAATGTAATTTTTAAAGTCATTTTGCACTTTAAACCATGGATCAAGCATTCAGCCTAGCCAGATGGTCGACTGATTTCTACAGCCAATTTCCCACATACAGACAGTGCAGCAAAATGATTAGTGAAAACAGACATGTGGCTTCTGTAATCAAAATGCACCTCCTTATCAGTCAAAAGAAGACTGACCGCTTATAACCTTTTTGGGCATTGCCCAAGTTTGATATCTGCAAAGTGTCCCATGTTTCCTCTTCTATTGCATGTTGCAAGCTAAAAATGTTAACAAGATCTTAGCATCACTACAGCCACAAGACTGAGGGCCTTGGCAGGAAGCACAGAAATATTCAGGAATATTGAACTGAAATTTAAACTAGTAGTTGTAGTAAATTGTAGTTTAGTAAATTTAAACTAGTAGTTTTAGTAAATTTAAGTTTAAATTTAAACTGGTGGGTTTTTTTTATGAGGACGTGTTCAGCATGGGGTGTTCTGTGTACAGCTCCTATTAGATTTCATAGATTTCATAGACATTAGGGCTAGAAGGGACCTCAGGAGATCATCGAGTCCAGCCCCCTGCCCAAAGGGCAGGAAGTCAGCTGGGGTCATAGGATCCCAAATAAAAATAAAGTTCGTAATGCTCAGACACCAAAAAGGGGGAAAAATCCCCACCTCTTCCCAATATAGGAATGATGTGGTATGGATATGAATCGCCTAGGAAATGGTTTGCCACCTAGGTAGTGTTACCAAAATACAAGTCAGTGTTGTATACAGAGCTGTAGCTTTACTCATTCTTGAGATCAGTTCATTTGTTTTGCATGTTACCAAAGAGCCTGATGCAGACTTTCAGTACAAAGGATATTAGAACGAGAACAGCAAACTAGATTTGCCTGCTTAGACTTTCCTGTTGCATTACTTGTGAAGTCTCAGAAAGAAATCATGGGCTCCAGAAATGTCTGAGACTGCAGGCTGTGTAATATCTTTTTTCTGTTTTTTAAATGCACAAAAAAAAATCTAGGATAAAGGAGGAAAAATCTAGCAGTACTTCTGATGAAGCCAGCCAAAGGAACAGAATTCCAGAGGATGGACTACAACTCAAAACCACTCCTAAGCGAAAGGACAAGGATAATCCAGATGTGGACACTGATTTAGAAAGTGAGAGCAGTGATGATGACAGAAAATATAAAAACACCAAGGGTCATTCTAAAAAGAAGGAAAGTCGAGACAGTTCTGCAAGCAGTGGGGATGATCCCCAGCATCGCAGGAGCCGGAAGCACTCCACGTCATCAAGATCATCCAGTGACGAAGGAGGTCACCGTGCAAAAACCCAGTCAAATCATCCTCGGAGAGAAGAGAGTGGAACAGGTAGAAGGGAAAGCGATGAACGGTACAGGGAAAGCAATTACGAGAGAAGAGGCAGGGCCCAGGAAAAGGATCACCAAAGGAAAAAGGAAGACCAGGACAGATATGGGGATCATAGCAGTAAAGATAGCTACAGAAAGAGGGAAGAGCAGGAGGACAAACGTAGGGGGAGAGATAGAAAAGAGAGAGAAGGATATGACCGAGAATGGAGGAGAGAGAAGGAGAGGGAAGACAAACACGCAGAAAGGGAGCGAGAAAAAGAGAGGTTAAGAAATGGCAGAGACGGTTACAGTGAGAGAGAAAGGGAGAGAGGGGGGAAATGCAGAGAAAAGGAGGAATCTGCAAAGGAGAAGAAAGAGCGAGATGATAAAAGTGAAAAGAAACGCAGGGACAGGAAGGAGGGCAGTCCTAGAGCCTTAGAAAGAGACAGCCAGCCTGATCTTGAAAGAGAGCGGGAGAGGGACGATGAGGGAGCCTCGAGCTCGGAAAAGCGCAGGGCTGAAGAGGGAGGGCTAAGCAAAGTGAAAGAGCAGCTGGAGAAGTCATCAGACGGTGTGAACAAATTCGCCAAGCGGAGCAGTGAAGAGACTGTGACATCAGCAAGGGACCGCTATTTGGCTCGGCAAATGGCACGAGTTAGCACAAAATCCTACGTAGAGAAAGAAGAGGATTAGCTTGATTTCAGTGGATAAAAAAGAGATGGTAGACTCTCGCTGGTGAGAAAATCACTACATCAGGGACTCTGCCTCTAGAAGTAAAGTTTTCCCTGGCCGCTTACTCTTCCTGGGGGTTTTATAACATCCATAAAAAATTTAGTAAAACAACATTTTTTTCCTTCTTTTGGAATATGTAAGTAGTTCATTTTGTGCCTGCATTTGGTCAGTTGTAAAGGGAAGAGGTTTAATTTTGCTGGTTCTGTTCATGTTGGCTTTCAACATCCTGTCCCCTGTGTCATTGAGACTGAGCCACCCATATAGAGGCTAAACTGAGACGGGTAAGACTACCACAGTCCCTGCTATCACGTAATCCCTGTGACTGCTTGTAACAGCAGCAACTCTGCTGAAGCAGCATGCTTATTAAAAAACATCACTGTTCAGAGAAGTTGACAAAGATTGAGAAAAACGCAAAACTAAAAATTGGGAAAATGCAGAAAAAAAATCCAAAACTATAATTTAGCAGAACCCTGTATGTATGGGGTTTTTTCATATTGACCTATTGAAAATGTGGGGTTTGGTTTTCTTTCTAGAGCTTGATGTATGGAAATAATTAAATAAAATGTACATTCTGTACTATATCTAGTGCCTTGATTGCTCTTTGTGTCTGTTACTCTAAGTTTTAGTGGAAACAAGCTGCATCATACCTTTCTCATGAGATAAATCGAGGCATATTTCTTCTTCAAGTACTCCAGTTGTACCCACAGGTTCTGCTAGAATTAATATGCTGGACTTGCCAGGATAAATCTGTCTTTTCAAGGTTTTATAAAACTGTTATAGAAATCATTCCAAAACTATAACTTGTACTAGTAAAAAATAACACTTTTTATAAACAGACAAGGTTCTTTGAGTAGATGTTGTGTCTTTTATTAGATCAACTGAGTTCTCAGTTGGTCCAATAAAAAATATGACATCTTCTCAAAGAACCTGGCCTGCCTGTGTCCTTCAACCAACACGGCTACAACCAAAAACCCAGCATCCTTTTATAATACATTTTCAAGCTTTGGGGAGTTTTTTCCACTTGTTCTTCTGCAAGTTTATCACAAAACCCAATATAATTCACATTTATTTGCACTTCAGTTTCACTTTTTTCACGCAGTCCAAGTACGGAACCCACCTACAAACTGATCTGCCCTCTCTCCTCCTCGTACGGTGTTCAGGGGGTCGGCATGAGAACCTTGCCTGGTCTACAGTTGTCTTGTGAATAAAAAGTAGTAGTCATGTTCAGGTGTCTGAAGGATCACCAGTGTGCAGGTATTCGATTTCATCTGCGATTTCTTGGGTCAGTTTGGGACAGCCCCATAGACTGCATCCATTTGCCAGTGTTACCAGCATGTGGATAACTAACAGCTACCACGTGAGCCAAAGTATTATCCATCTTTTTGCTGAAGTCTTTTCTGAATTTCCCTTTCAAGTGGCAGAATGTTTTTAGACATTCCTCCTCGACTTGTTTTGTTCTTTTTCTCACATCTGCTTCCCATTAGCAAGGGAATTTGAGGCTGGTTTTATGAGGAAATAGTAAAATGTGTGTAGTATTCCTCTTCTGTGTTTCCCTGTTGGAGCTTAGTGATTGCATTCATCAAGACGTTGGATTTTACTCATGTCCTTAAGGCACTAAGAAGTTGAAGATGGCAGGTGCCAAGTGAACCTTTAACACACAGAACTGAGAAGTTTGAAGTGATTTACAAAATTAATTCTAAGTGCTCCTGAAAACTAGAAAGGATTTGGAAGGCTGCAGTCCTTCCGGTACTTGTCCACGTCTCCCAGTACACGCTCTGTTCCTGTCCGTCACAGGCCAGTTCCGGTGACCCAGGCACGTTCTGAGATTAATGAGTGGAATATTGAAAGGTGAAATTCTTTACTTGACTCCAGTTGAAAATTAGGTCACCAAAAGACAATGCCTTTATTCTTGTGGATCTCACTTTTAACTGGAGTAGTTGTCAGTTTATTATAGTAACAAAGTCTTGGAATACGGTATTTTCAAGGTGGGGGCATCTCTCTGCTGCATTTTGGACCATCTTTTAATCTCCAGGAAATACCACACACTTCAAGCATCTTTCCTTTCGAAAGTAAAGCAATGTTTCTTTGTTCTAAGTAGCCTTTACTGTTTTGAGGTTCTGGGAAGGAAGTTTTTATATTCAGTTGGAGACTTTCAGCAAACGGTAGGAGGTACGATATAGAACCTGGATGCTCCAGCTCCTCTTCGGATACAAGTTGGCTCACTTGCTGGTCGTTTCTTGATAAAGCTGAGAAAAGGATGGCTAGTGTTTTAGGCCTAGGATTTGACATCAGTTAGGGCCACAGCGTAGCTCGGGGGACTGAAGTACAAGAGCAGCTGAGTCCACTGCCAAAACCTGGACCACTTTCAACATCTCATTGATCCCGGTTCTCAGAGCAGAGTTGGTTTTCATTTGTTCTCTGTGTGGTGGTAGCTTGTTTGTACAGTTTACAGGAAAAATCACAAGCTGCTTTATCAGCGTGCTTACACTTAAGTATACAACCTCTTGGTCTGGAATCCCTGTTTTCAGTTGCTTTATTGACCGTTCCCAGGCTCAAGCAAAACAGAGGAAGTTCATGATATCTGATCCTAAACTTAATCTTGCCCACCACACTTTCTCTTTTCTGTCCTAACAGAGAGCACCCCTCCCTTCAAACTTTCCAGCCCTTACCCAGTTCAGCTCCCTACAGCTGTTTCCCAAACCAGATGAAATATATTTGGTGGCATTTTACCAAGCAGTTTGCTTTTGGATAGCTCCAGCTTTGTTTTAGCCCTAGAGCTGGGGAGAAAGCAGACTTGTTTCTGTACATCTGCTCAGTGGCTAGAGGAAATGCCAGCTGTAGCAGGCAAAGAAAAAAGCAGCGAGTATATGGGTTGGTCCTTTTATGGGTCTGTTTACAATGAAATAAATACTTTCTAGGGAGGGAGGTAATCCTGAGAACATATTGCTTACAAAGGCTTTGGTTATCTCAACAACAAAGGGTGATTTTAAGATACAGAATGTGATCTTCCAACTTCTCCTCTTGGGAAGAAATAATAAAACCTCTTTTCTGCTTGTAAAAATTCAGTAGTAGAATGAGGACGGCAGCCTGGACCCTCCTCTTGATCTCACTCCAGCATCTGAATGCAGAGGACAGTGGAGCTTCACGTTTAGAGGGGCGATAACGTTAAGTCGGCTTTCTCTTCGACTTGGGTTCAGCTCCAGAGAAATTGCACCTGCTTATACTATGTTTAAATCATGACAGAAACCTTCAGCCGAGTTGTCTAAAAAGATTAATACTTAGTGGGCCCGCTTACATGTGCATTTATGTTGCATTAAATTCACTGCGCGGTAAGTTACTGCACAGTAAGCAGAAATAGGCCGGCGTCTATGTGTGCAGGCACTAAAGTGCATTAATGCAGTGTGTGGTCTGACCTTGGGACTGAAGTTAGTCCCAAGTCAGTCCACACAGTGTTACTGTGCAGTAAGGTGTTTACATGTGAGTTACCGTGCAGTGACTAATCAGGTGTAAATTTGCCAAGTCAGCATAAGTCGCCATAGTTACTGCACAATATAGGCGTGCATGTGTAGATATGCGCCCATACTGCACAGCAAGTTAGGGTGCCGCACAGTAAATGTGCACGTGTTGACACACCCAGTATTTCCAGGCAGATGTCTTGAACAGAAATTTTAAACAAATGTGTATTCTTAACTGTAGCCCCATCCAGCTACCTGCTTCCTTCACAGTTTACTCACCAAGCTTGTGTGTACGCAGATAACACCAGTTTTAAAAATTTAAATACAGAGTTGTATCAGCTCACAACAACCTTAAATGGAGTTGGTTTGATACGCGAGTTTGTTGAGCAATTGTGCACTGACTCCAGATGTGGAGAAGTTTGCTTTTGCTATTCTGTTTAAACAAATGTCATGAATATTGGTTCCTCTGTTACTGTGGACCCAAACTGATGTTCTAAAGAGTGGGCCAAGGGATACACAGTGCAAGGGATACTCTGCTCTTTGTTGGAGCAGTCTTGTCAGTGTAGTAAACTGGGTTGCCACCTCTGCTCTCTGGGATGGCTGCTTTGCTGAAACGGAGTCTTAGAGTTGCTGGAAAATATGTAATTTTTTAAAGTCAAATGTAGAGTAGAGATGAGACAAACACCTGCAGATTTATTATGATATTAAATTTATTACAGTAACAGTTTACAATACAAGGCACATACTGATGACTTACAATCCAGCTTGTAACACTTGTAACTAAACAGCTGCATAAATTAATACAGGTACATCGTATACAAGTTGGAGGGAATATTTAGTTCTGTACAAATAAAACTCCAGTTTAATGCTCCTCCTAAAGCTTAAAAGGCAAACATACTCCCAGTTCACAAAGGAAGGTAAAACTGGCTTTGGAAGTTTCCGTATCACTTTTTTATATCAGGGAATGGGATTTTCTGGTGTTCTGTGTAAGGAACTGGTAAATCAGTGAGGAAGAAAAGGACTTTGTGGTCTGAAAAGCTTTCAAATCCTGTGTGCAGCCCCTTTGGCAACCGTAGAACTAAGATTTTGGTGAAAGAGAGATTCCACGTCTAATGCATGTATAAATTACTTATTGAGCTAACTGATAATTACTGAAATTGTTAATGATTTTGGAATGGTGTGTAAAAGGAATAAAAAAAAGGTAGTGGTAACCATGAAAATAAATGAAATGGCACAATGAGGCTTCAGCTTGTGAGCTTCTGAGCTAACCAGAGATGTTGGGGAAACTAACTTGTGATCAGAACGAAGACTTAAGAAAACCTCAGGCCAATGTGCAATTAAAAATTTGTGGGAATTAAAGTAGTATGCCTGTTCAGCTCTTGAAAGGGGGCATGTGAGGGTGCGCGTACGTTTGTGTGTATGTATGCGTGGGTTACAGCTTTGCATTATATTGAAAAAGAAAGTTCTGCACTTCAAAATTTGTTTTTGGAAGGCATGCTGATTCCCTGTTCCCAAAATACACCAGAAAGGCCTTGATTTGGATTATTCCTTGTGAAGAGGATGTCATTGAAAATGTTTCTGCATTTTATACTTACAGAATCCCTCCACTAAAATCTGAACTGTGACATTCAAACCAGCAAATAAAATCTCCTCAAGCAAAGTTTTCAGTGGGTAAAATATGAGCATCTCCTCTATATCCCTTCCGCTTAAGAGAATTTCTTTTGTGCCATTTCAGTTTCTGTCTTCAGCTTTCTGCACAGATACAACCCTTGCAAATGAGAACATGCATCCGTCCTGGGGTCACACGACTTGGAAAAGATAAAGATGAGAAGAAAAGGTGTTTGATTGTTTCTTCCTCTTGGAAGTGTTGCTGTTGGACCAGTTCTGTTAAAACCTAGGACATTTCATCCTTCTGAGAGGCAAAGAAAGGAAGTCATTTGGGAGGGGATCTCTCCTTTCTGTCTCTAAGAATCACTGTTCTTTAGGACAGGACCTATATTTCCATCTGGGTTTGGGAAAGAGCACAGACATGGTGGGCTTTTAGCTATTTAAGGTGAGACGTCTCGGTCGGGTTGGATGACTGAGTTACTCAGACCGATTGCATGGCATCTCGGTGCTTTAATACCGAGAGTCATACTTCATGCTAAGCACTGAGAAAACAGCGGTGCTGCTTCTGAATTTCCTTGTTGTGTTAAGTCAAATGGATATCCCAGCTAAAATTCTTGAGGCTTGAGAGAATTAGCCGAACCTTCTCTTTCAGAAGTCTGAATTCTCTTCTGACATTCTGGACATGCAGAATGTGCACATTACGGTCATTCCTCAAAGGAGATCAGGACAAATAAAACATACACCCACATTAGCATGTCTTTGTTTCCCTTCGTGCTTATGTACAAGTACAGTAGCTTCTTAATCAGTAGTTGGGGAATTCAGAGAGAGATCCTCGCAGCTAATTTTACCGGTGGTCCAGCCAACGGGTTAATTTACAGCTTCTTAATTGCGATCTTCCTTTGCCAAAACTTGCAGCTTTCAGATTTCCCAGGTTTTCTGCTCTGACAGCTAACACTTTTGAATGGCAGTTTTCAGATGCTTTGAAATTAAGCCCAGGCTTAATTTCTCCGCAGAATCTGAGGCCTGTTTGGCATCATCTGACTGTCAGGGTAGTGGTTTCTTCTTTTGGGGTTTGCTCCAGTGCCCAGGGAAGTCAGTTAAGACTTACCCACCTGATGCACAGTGTATCAGTGGTAGGGCTCCTGTTTAAGCTCAGGGTATTCTGGCCGGTGTCTGCTGCCCTTGGGCAGCTGTTTAATTTTCTGTACTGAAATCGCCCAGGAAGCCACTGCTTGTTGTATATTACTGTCTGAATAGGACAAATCAGGATTTGGGGGGGGGGGTTGCCCCCCCAGTTACAATTACAGTAATAAGGCCATAATATGGCATTGCCACACAGTTCCCATACTCTTTCAATGCCCAGGAAAAAGCAGAGATTCCTACAGAGGTACTTGGCAGAATTCATGTCCCAAGTTCCACTTTGGGAAAGGACCTTTTTGGCTTCACTGCGGATAGCGCCCTTTCTGAACCTAATCACCTTCTGCTTCCTGCTGGATGGCAGCCGAGTGTCTCCTTGTGCTGTGTTTTGTAGCAGGACTTAGTAAAAACTAATAGAAAGCAGAGCTGTGAGCTCAGTTTTTAAGCAGTACTTTTTTTTTTTTTTTGGAATGAGCCTAGCAAAGCTAGCTGTTACTGTTTGCTTTGGTGCAGGCAGAAATTCAATTTATATTTGGTATCTGTTTAAAAATAGGTGACACTTCTGGCATGGGTTGGACACAGACCAGCTGGGATTGCCTAATCTGATTTAGTGATTCTTTATTTCCCAAAAGTGATGTAGGAAGTATGTGATTATCCTGCTCAGTCTATGCTGCAGCTTCATATGTATTTCTTCAGTAACAAGCTTATGGCAGAAACGTTTAACAATCAAGTGGCTTCTAATTTTCTGGTGCTTCTGCTTTACTGGTGATATGAAATATTAGACAGTTTTAAATATTAAAAAAGCACGTCCTACACAGGGGTTTTTGAGTCACCTTGTGTTCAACTCCAGCATACCCTATGTCCGCTCTGTGTAAAATCCATTTTAAAAGTCACTTTTACATGTAGTGAGGGTTAAGTTGCAAGTCATTATCCAGTGAGAAACAGATTTATTTTGTCTCTCATGGTGCTGTTGAAACAGTATTCCCATTAGACAGGACTTGTGTGGCCCTGAGACTCTTTGTCAGCAGTTTAGACCAAATTAATCTTTCGCTGCTCTAAATTATTTCCTTGGAAGTGGGTTAGGTTAAACACCTAACGATAAATGATCTCACATCTACAGGGTTACTCTAATAGGCATGCTTTGGAGTACATGTCTACATACAGAGGGAGAAAACCCTTGTAAGATGTATGGTATTCAGATGACAAACACGTGAGTACACTCCTTTGTGCCCAAGGCAGGTTCTTTCTGTTGCTGTAAGCCTTTTCCCCTCTTTTTGCTGGTTTCTGAGTGTCTGCCTCTATAAATCCACATGTGACCTCATTTTTAGCACTCCATCGCATAGGTAGAGGTATCAGGAAGTGTTATGCCCTATTTTAATTTCATTTGTTTAGGGTTTTATAACAAAACTTTGTAAGGCTGCAAGTGGTAGGGGTAAAAATATAACATAAATCTTCTTTATTTACATAGTAACTACATAGGTTTAGCTAAGCAACTTCCATCTAACTGCAGTCATTCTGTGGTCCTGCAGTTGACTTGGCAGTAGCAGTTAGTCAGAAGTTTACTAACTATTTAACCTGCTCCCTTATTTGGAAGGTGCAAGTACATATATATGCTGTATTGAATTTAAAGTTGCATGGAATTGAAATTGCAATTAAATGCTCTTAAGTATATACCAACAGTTACCATTAGGATTCACCCTTGCAGAATTTCACTCAAGCACTTGTTCAGGGTAAAATATCCCCCATCCCCTCCCCCTTCATCTTCAGGGTAAAGGCTAGAAAAGTTGATTTTAGTACAGACTGCTATATTTTTGGTAAAGCTTTTGTAAGCCACCAAGTCTAAAGAGTTAACCTAAATTTTAGTTTTGCAACAAGAAAACAATAGGAAAAAACCACAAGCTCCAGCAGATTATAGCTGTGGAGCACAGTTCCCATAAACAAGCCAATGGTCCAGCTTCTGGCATCTGACCTTAAAGCAATTCACACTGGGCTCCTGTTTCGAAAGGAAGTAGTTTGTCTGGGAAATGTCATTGTGAGTACGTAGCTAAAAGTGATGGAGAGATGGCAACGGAGCGTAGCGTTTGCTAACATCATCACAGCTTGTCGAGTGACCTACGACCAAGAAGTGGGTGGGCCGACTGTTTTGTGTAACTGGTCCCAGACAGAAATGGGAAGAGGCTGAGCATTTTGTGAAACCCAGAGCTTTAAAAATCATTCTGGTGCGTGTGACTTATGCAAGAACCAACTAAAGGGAACTGGTGTGGTCCAAAGTGCACGACAGAACGTAAGAACATCAGCAGTGCTGTACTGGGTCAGACCGGTGGTCCAGCTAGCCCAGTCTCCTGTCTTTGACAGAGGCAGAAGTGGTATAAGGAATAGGGGAGGAAAATGCTCCTATCTGGGTGTGCTACTGTGTACAGAGCGGTGCAGTGCTCTTTGGGCTTGTTTCCTACATCATCCTCTGCTAGTTCCACAACAAAATACCCTAGGGTCTGAGAGTCCTATTCATTTTTTAAGCTACAAAGCTCTGAATAACTTGGGTAGTATATGGCTATCAGAACTATTTTCCTGTATTTTTCAACCTTTGTTGAAGCAACGAGATCCTTAGAAGCAAATACAACATGGTTCCAGTACAAATGGTCACATTGAGGAAGATACAGGAGTACAGCCACAGACTTGAGATTTCTAAATCTAATCCTAACTGATGATATTCCTCCTACGTTTTAGGGATGATTGAGGGAGTCACACATGCTTCCAGACGGCCCCGGTGCTCATCCACCGAGTGACTGCATTCTCTCTCACACACACACGCACACAATATCCTCATGTTTCCTAAATGAATTAGTTCAGCAGTGAACTCGTAGTCTGGTTTGCAGTGCACAGCAGATTTCATGGAAATGTTTGGATATGTACGCTGGAGGCACCGTGCTTCCAGATGCACATTGCCGGTTTCTGAGCCTCTGTGGAAAACTCCCTCCTGTTCCTTGGCTTAGCTGGAAACTCAATTCTTTGGAGGAGGGAGCCTCGGGAAAGAAACATTTATGTTGTTTTTTTCCCCCAGAAAAGGTAGGTTAGCTTAAACAGCGTTCATGCGGATGTCCCCAAAAGGGATCTCTGTGGCTGTCTCCGGAGTAATGCTTTTTAAAACACGCTGTTGAGAAGAAAACACACTAGTCAGAAGTGGAGCAGTTTTCAGTTTCAGGTCGATCTCCCATTATTCGAAAGAACGAACCAGTGGAGACTGTAAAGAAAAACCTCACCCTCCTTTAGAGTATCTGCCTTCCTCCCGGTTGTGGCCCAGGCTCAACATGCGTTTGTACAGCACTATGCAGGGGTGAAGCGCTCTAAAAGTGTACACTCTCTGTCTCTAATTCATGCACGTTATTGCATCCAGCTACTCTAGAGAGTTTCTCGATTATTTGCTCTGGGACTCGGTCATTTATTTGAATCCCATGACCTTTACTGAGCATCTCTTCTCCTACTGGATCTTCATGTATACCTCATGAGAGCTCCCAAAATGACATTCCAGCTGGCTGTGGATCTCGTATCGAAATGTGGGGAGGACTGTTTGTTTCGGATATGGGTAGTGGTGCCTCTGTGGATTTGGCTCTCTGCCTCTGACCTGGAGACAGTCAACTAAAGCTCTTTGAGTTGCATTGGCTGCCTCCTTTCTTCTGTCCATAATAAACTTTTTCCCTTTCTGTGGTGGTTGGCAGAGAAAAGAAGTATCTGCCATTCCTGAAAGTCTGAAAATGCTTGTGGGCTCGCAGCGGAGTATCACTATTTGTACTCTCTACCTGCATCTCTGGCCACCAAATCCAGCAAAACTCAACACTTTGTACCCAAACTGACACTTTCCCTTTCTATAGCACTTTTCATCCGTACCTTGAAGCACTTCACCATTGAGGGTTATACTATTGGACACTATCTTCTCAGCACTTGACCATCTTAAACATGACCAATTGCCATGTTTAGGGTCAGGAAGGAATTTTACCCCATGGTCAGATTGGGATAGACTGGGGGGGGGGTTGTAGTGGGGGCTTGGCCCTCTTCCTGGGATCTCTTGAGCATATATTAACAACTTTTTATAGAAGCAGGACCTTGGCCACTGTGGTTCCCCTATGGCAGGTCTGGGCGTTATGTCCTGTGTTGTGTCAGGGCTGGCTGTAGTTTTGCTATGAGGTTAGACAGTGGATTTGTATGGGATGGTTTGGATAGGGATGATCCTGCCTCAGGCAGGAATTAGACTAGATGACCCATGGAGGTCCCTTCCAGTCCTGTCTTTGTGATTCTACGATACAAGCCAACATGTCCATGCATTACTGGCATGATTGGGCTGGGATGAACACATACTTTTTGTAGTGCTTACCTTTGCATGCACCACCTGGAAGATATGCAACCATCTTTTACATCTTTCTCAAGCCCTTTGGTATCACTAGGGAGAGCACACTTCCATCCCTTCTCTCCCAAAAGGAACTGAAACAACTAGAACACAGCAGATACCTCTTTAAATGTTCCTGCGGTGGTTGATAACCGGTAAACCATGTAGACTGGAATGCAGATGAAAGAGGAGGTTCCTATGCAGTAACCCACTATGGTGGTCCAGTAGGGATAGCTGTACTGGAAAAGCCGGAGGTCGGGAGGACTGGATATAAAACTGCAAATGATGAACTGAAATAGAAATCCCAGAAAGTGTTAGAGCTTGTGGAACCCACTGCCCAAATGGATCATTTGGAGCAAGTGCTTAGCCCAGGTTGAAAAAGGATGGCACACTCTCTGTTTCTAATTGACGGGCGTTGTACACTCTCTGTTTTCTTGGTACGCTTCTGCAAAGGTATGGGAACCCCCAGTGATGCTAGCCAGCATAAGAAAAATAAATCAAAGGGATAAAAAAACCTCATACTTCAGGTGATAAGCAAGCCACTGCCTGAGAAGATTTTAGGGAGAATATTTTACTCCTGAGAGTTTATTCCATAGTGACCTGTTATGCTCGCATCCAAAGCTAAATTTAGAAACAGGATATTGCAATAGCTGTTGAGGGTGGAAGGAATCATTAAATCGTCCTGTCTGACCTCCTGCGTATCGCAGACAATGGCGTTTCACCCTGTCCCATGTTCAACTCAGTAACTGTGGTCTAACTAACGTGTTTCTTCCGGAAGGGCATCCAGTCTCGCTTTGAATGCACTAAGAGAGAGAACCCAGCACTTTGTTTAACCATTAGTTAAATCAACCTCAATGTTAAAATGTTTGCTATATTTCTGATTTGAATTTATTTGTGTAAATTCCAGCCACTTGTTCTTTTAACGTTTTCCTCTTGTAGAATAAATAAACTTTTAGGAGATAATATTTTCTGGCCATGAAGTTGTTTATATATGTTAATCAAGTCCCCCTCCATCTTTTTGGTATGCTAAACACAATGAGCTCTCCAAGTCTTGTGCTATAAGGCATATTGTTGTCAAGCTCTTGAATCATTTTTGTGGTTCTTCTGCGCCCTCTCCAGTTTTTCAGCATCCTTTTTAAAATGTAGACACCAGAACTGGACACGCTGTTCTCATCCCAGTTTCCCCAATGCTACATACAATGCCATATGCCATCTTATCCTATATATACATGCAAGTCGTATCAACCCTCAGATGTATAGGTGTCCTACGGCCCTCATCTGTTGTTGAATATTTGTATGCAGTTTTTGATTATGTTTCTCCCCTGATGTGTTTACACACACACACACACACACACACACACACACACACACACACACACACACACACACACACACACACACACAGAATCAAAACATTTTGCTTTGACTCCAGTGTGATTAAAAATATTTAAAGTGTAGATCTCATAGCTAGTAGTTATATGTTGGAAGTGAGTAGGCAGGAGGGAATGGGGAAGGGCGTTTTCTTTTGATGACATTCAGCCTTCATCCTCAATTTCTCTGCCAAATCAAAAATCACCTACGGGGCCCTTACTTTTGTTCAGTTCCTTGGGGCTAAAAGGGGTAATAGTACAAAGGGCATGGGCACGCCTGCAAGGTAACAGAGGAAGGGGGTTTGTAGAGCATCAGCCAGATAATTATCTCGGAGCAGCTAGATGCACTGGAAATCCTCTGCCTTGTAACCTGGTTGTGTGCTCGTGCCCCAGGACAGCGTTGTTCCAGCCTCGTACAAAAGCAGATCTGAGACGGTCAGCACACTCTGTACTGCCTGAAGTCAAGCTACGTTAATTAAGTATTTGGCTGGAACAGCACAGTATTGGTGTTGGTAACTATTACAGGAAGGAGCTCTAGCTCAGTTTCCCCTGGGTTTCATCAGGGGATTCAGGTCACTAGGTGATTTGCAAACTTTCCATAAAGAGACGACAAACCTTCTTCTGGGCTTTTCTTAGTTTAGTTTAGTTTCCATAGAGACTGCAAATATCAGGTTTGCCTAGTAACCACACCACTGAAACCAAATTGCTCTTCATTTAATTGAATTTTATTGTTTCAGGACCATAAAGAGAATAGAAGTGCATAATTTATGTGTGGTTACACATCTATTTATAGCTTTTTTTTCTGTCTACAAGTAATAAAATGAAAATTAGTTAAACACACATTAATCACTCCAGCAGTGTTTTGAGTTCACTGGGAAGGCCTTAAAATCTAGATGCTTTGTTTCATAAACCTCCACTACACTCTTGGTTCCCAAGGGACGCTACAACAAAAGACAGCGTGAACTGGTTTTGGAACAGGGCTTAAAAAACTCTGTTTAAAAATGTTTCTAATAACTTTGCCAAGTCAGCTGTTGGGACGGTAGCTCCAATTTCTGATTAGAAGTTTATGAAGGATGCAATCTGCTGATGTGGATTTTGGCTAGGTGGATTCTGCAGTTGTAAGTCAGCTAGTGTTCAAATAAGACATTAGCTTGCTATCTGTTTTTCTTTTTTTCTGTACTTACTATCATTATTTTTTGCTATTTCATCTCACCGAGATACATGTGAAAGCAGTGGAGGGCTCCAGTATAGGTTATTAAAATTTTCCAGTATCATGAATGTTTATCTAAATCATGCACGAAATGCTTGCAAGCATTGATCTCCTACCCAATTCTAGCAACATTTATTAGATTTGTCTCATTAACTGCATGGTGTCAGTTTACAAAAGCTGTCTTTAAGCAATGCAAGGAGGAGAATGTAAATGAAAATTGTGTGTGTGGATGCTAAGGTACTGCATTATTATATTGATTTTATTGGACTGAGGAGGAGAGTTGGGAACATGAACTCACCAAAAGGAAGATGGGGCTGATTGCTACCCAACAAATTCGCCAATACCAGCCTGGGGTGAAGCCCAGCATTTCCTTCACATCACTGCAAAACCGGGTGATGCCTATGAAAATAAATGAGCGGTGGACAGCGGCACGTTATTCAAACATAGACATAAAGAGGAAATAGATGTAGCACCCAATATGAGACAGGGTCAAGTGCACAGAGACCTCAGTTAGTCTAAATTACTTAATGCCTCCAGTTGTATGTGGAGTTCAGGATTGTATTGTACTTCCATGACAAAGGAATCAGAAATATCGCTTTCAGATTCAGTAATACGTGCATTGCTTTTTCTGCCTGAACACAGATGGAGGAAATACCAGCCGGGGTTTCTGGTCAGCCTCGATTGTCAACAGGGGAACATCCTTACCGTAGAACCAGGCCACAGCAATCGATTCCAAGAACACCACTGTTAGGACAGCTGGCCCTGTGGCATATTCTTCGAACAGCTTCACCACATACGCACCTCCCTAGGAAGGAGATGATGGCACCGATTATGCAAAATCCCCAGAATGACAGCTCCAATGCCGCTAGTTATATGTTGCCCTTGTCAGGAGCAGAGTATTCATAGATCTGAATTCACTCTAAACTCATCGCTTCACGTTATTCCGATCTGAGTAATCCTTGACAGTGCTTGTGACCTCTCTACTCTCCGCATTATACTTTCCTTGACTCATGCTTTGCAAATGAAGCCGTCCTGCAGAAAAGTTGAAATAAGAGCTACTGGCATTTCTAGATGGGATCTATACCTTTCCATGCAATGACAACTTCCTTTTCTTTCCCTGAGCCTTGGTTAGTAGGCAGGAAACAAAATCTGCATTAGTCTCTGTTCTTTCCATTTGGGAACAGGACTTGGCTAAAGAGCAGGCGTTGTGCCTTGGAGAGGAGCTCTCCCTCCTTGTTACGGTGAATGCTTTGAACACAATGAGAGCAGGGGAATTTGAACAGTGGGACCAAAAAGCCCCAATAGAAATGGTTTTAGGCAGGCATGGTACTTTGGGTAAATGTGATCTCTTTCATTAGACCAACTAAATAGTTGGAAAAATTGTTCTTTACAAGCTTTCGGTCACAGCCGCCCTTTTTCAGGCATGGGGAGAGTCTGCTAGTGGTTTTACCAGTGCTACACTCTTAATCCAGTTTTTGCACCAGTTACAGCAGTGAAACCCCATTGCTGGCCACAGGGTTGCACAGGCATAACTAAGAGCAATATACAGCTTGTTTGATAGGAAGGAGACGCAAGGACTGGCAATTCAGCTGTGGGTTATTAGCAAGTAGTCGGCGTTTCTGGTGCCCCGGTCACCAAATTCCAGTTGCAGTTCCTAGAGGAAATTGTTTTTCTTATTCTTTTGTGGCTTTGAAATGTTCCAAATGCTTTGATAATGAATGTGGCAGTATTTAAGTATAGAAACCTAGGATTTGGAGGGAGGTGAGGCAAGTGCTTATATTTGTGAAGGTTTGAAGGATGAACCCACTTAGTGGGGTCAAAGTTTGAACGGTACCTGTGTGGTTCATGATGCAGAATGTGTTGGAGGTTTTCTGGGTTCAGTACTCTGTCAGATTCCTCTCTGAGTGAAACTACTGGCATACATTTGACTGATGGTCTCTAACCCATAAGGAAACCAGTCTCCCTAGCCTGGCTTGCTTGTTTTTGTGCACATTTTGTGTGTCCAGGAGATGCTTTTGGGGAACCGGTGGCCCACCCAATATGTCACCTAGGACTCTGAACCAGCGAACAATGTTGAGAGCAAACCGGTGAGGTACTTACATACGTTAGGGTTGATAGCGACCCCAAGAAGCAAGTGATGATCAGACCAAGCACAAACCATTCCCTGCGCTTGCCCCAGACGTGTGGGAATTCATCCAGCACTGCAGTGATCACCCCTTCCAGCCCTGCAAACTGAAGAGCATGACAAAGAGATGTAGGAAGAGAACAATTTCCACGGTCCAACTAATTAAGCTGCAATCAGGGCAGTGACCCATTGGCGCTTAAGTGCATCTGATGCTGGACATTCGGCATGCTCTGGAGTATTTCCGCATGCCTAACCCCACTCATCTACCTGTTCAGAGTACTGTGTACTCACCGTGCTGTCTAGTCCCAGAGTGATTAACATCAGGAAAAATATGATGGCAAAAAAGGTCGAGGCAGGCATGTTTGCGATGGCCTCTGCATAGGTAATGAAGAGAAGGCTGGGACCTGGTGCAAGAGAGGACAGGAGATGATCACCCTGCTGCCTCTCTAATAGAAATGCCTTTGTCCACAGGGGAAGATTTCAATTTGAAGCCACAGTAGGGCTCACTAAATCATATCTAATATGACTTCTACATCCTTTCCTCTTCAGGGAACAATTTCAGAGCTGTGGTACACCACAGACTGCTGTCTTTGCCTGTTTTTCTTTGTTACGGCCCTTGACATCGAGTGATACGATTTATTATACTTATTTTATTAGATTTATATAGAACGCATCTTTATTATGTGAGAATATAATACACAAAGTAACATAACATACAAAGCACTTTGCATAGTTAGGGACGGTTGTCCCCAGCCAAGGTTGATCCTCCTGGACTTGTAATCTTTAGCGAGCACTTAGGAGGTAAAATGCATCCCAGCCTGGAACACGTTATATGCATTTAGGAACAAGCTATATCTAAACTTTGGAGAAAATTTGAGAGAGAAGCAGAATACTTTAACCCACCTGTATCTTTGGCCACCTCGGACACATCTTCGTTCCTCATCTCGGCCATGTATCCAAGCACGGTGAAAATGACAAATCCGGAGACAAAACTAGTCATGCAGTTCACCGTGCTCGTAACCAGCGCATCCCTGCAACAGAAAACCCAGCGCCTCTCAGGACCCCAGCACCTGCCAGGTTATGTCCAGAGGGAAAGACTGACTGTTGGGTGTTCACCCAGGGAGGTGGGGGATCTCCTTCCTTGGACCTGGCTGGGATGATGTAGCTGGGGCCGGTCCTGCTTGGAGCAGGGGGTTGCACTAGATGTGACCTCCCAAGGTCCCTTCCCACCCTCAGTTTCTGTGATCCTTTGTTCGTGTTTGAAAGACTGTGGTCTGCCTAGAAGCCTGGGTTTCAATACTGACATGGTCATTTTAGCCCTGCCTGCAACTTTCCAGGGCATATGATTAGAAATGCATTGTGTTTGCTACGTGAGGATCCTTTGGGAAAAGGCCTCTAAAACAAAGGTTTGTGTCCCTGTTAAAATCCTGTGGCACTTTTTGGAAGAACGAGGCTTTGCCTTGGTGCCTTTGGCTAAATGTTTTCCTTCACTGCTGGTTGTACACCTGACTGCTCTGTTGTACCGCAGAGGCAGTTGCATATTCCTAGTGCAATAACCATTGCACTGGTATGTAGTGGCAGTTTCTAGTTCTGAGACAAGTGCAGACAGCTCTGCTCAGTGCCATTCGGTAGTCGTCTCTCCGCAACTATCAAAAAGTTTTATTCTTTAGTTATAAGGATGAGCAGTCTGATCTTGAAATGAGACAAAGTCTGTCCCTATTTCTCGAGTGTCTCTTTGTTTTGTCCAGCTCATAGGGTTAGTACAAGATGTCGTTTCTCCCTTGGATAGAAGCGTAGTGTCTGATGCGTCTAAGGAAGAATTTCAAACATTGAATTCAATTTCTTTTTGGATGCCTCTGCGCATTAGACGCACTGTGCAAAGGTGAATAATATAGGATTCCAATTAATCCAGCAGCAGCTGTACAGAGAATGAATTGCTAGTTTCATGTTATAGAACATAATAAGCATCTGTAAGAACGTAAGGAAACGACCACAACTATCCTTTCCTCTCCAGGCTCCAAGTCTCACTGGCAGTGACTAAATGAGTTGCAGTCCGCTTTCAGTGGTGGGCCCAGTCCAAGCTCTTTTTGAGAGGTCTTCACATGATAATGGGTTGATAGTAATTAGCATCCCTATTGGTGCAGTGCTGCAAAGGTCAAGAGTGACTTGGGACTGGAAACTCTTTGAGGTAAGGACCAGGCATCTGTTTAGGGTTTGTACAGTGAGTAGCATGTAGGGTTTCTGAAGTCGGGGCCTCCCAATGCTGTTACCACAACACACACAAATAATAATAATTCACTACAGATGGAAAATAAAATGGCCTTGAAACTTGGTCAGAATTGCAACATTATGTTTCTCTTTTTAAAATATATATTTGTACCCAGGATGTTTACCCCACACTTATCCAGTTGTTGGTTGGTTTTTTATTTAGGTTAATGAGAATAAGGTGGGACTCACTGGTAGCAGTTGTTGTGGAACTTGTTGTAGCTGGCAAAAGCTAGGAGGACCCCAAAGCCTGGACCAAGAGAGAAGAAAATCTGAGCTGCAGCATCCACCCAAACCTGAAAAACATTAGAAGCAGAGAGTCAAGAAAACACGAAGCAACTGAGCCCGGCAGGTCTAGGTCGTTGTAGCTGCGATAATCCATGGTATGAGAGAAACTGGCTGAAGACAGACGTTGCATTTGCCCTGGGAGAGAGATTTTTTTCCCGGGACAAAGCGAAGCCGTTCAGACGTCTATGTCTGTTGTTCAGGGATAAACCCTAAAAAGGTTCCTGGGATCAGACGTGCTAACAGTTTGTCCTGGGACATGGTGAACTGCATCTGAACGCTTGTCCTGGGATTGCCTCAGCGACAAAAGTGGCAATGCCTTGCACCGCTCAGTAAGGCCCGATTAGGAGGGTGGTATGCGTGCGTGACGATCCCATGGCTTTTCTGTTCTGGGACAAACACGGGCACAACTTGTCCTGGGACAAATGCAACATCTGTTTCTAGCCATGGCATGCGAGTTGAAATAATATTATCTCCCCTCATCTGTAGCTCGCAGAGACGAGACACAAACCTTTGGGCTTCTGGCACCCTCTGCTACATGTGTTTGATGAAGTGTCACGCCGCGCTCACTGGTGCTCAGAACTGCATTTCCGCGGCTTGCAGGGGTTGCAGCCCTATTCCAAAGAGTTTATTACATGGAGGAAAGATTTGTAGGTTTGTGACAAAGGCAAACGTCCAGCACAGGGGAGCTTCACAAGGACACATGCTTATTTTCCTTTGTGACATAGTTAAGACTATCCTTATGCTGGGCACCCCTAGGCGAAGCGATGCAGCATTCCTTTATACATTGTTATAAATACTTCATTAGTGAAAACTATTGGCGTTTCACCCTTGAAAACCTCCAAGGCGACGCTTGCTGTAAACTGTTCAGCATAGTTTTTGCAGTGTAGATGCGACACACGGGCATGATTTTGCAGTGGGTTTGGCATCTCTCTCTTCCGCCAAGCCGTCTGTGCAGGGAGGCATCCCAGAGCGTATTCCTCAAGTGCAGATCTGCATACGTGTCCTCCGGGCTCAGGGATGGTGTAGTTACTGCCAGATGTTTTTCCTGGGAGACTGATAAAGCCACATTTGGTGGCGTGGACACAAGTCTAGCGGGCTGGACGCAGTTCGACCATGTGGCAGCCGCACCAGGTAGGAGCGTGACGATCTGATTACAAAAACATTGTTGTACAATGACCAGAGCCTCAGCGAGCAGTGTCCTGAAATTAGTGATCTCTATTCCCTCCCAAAGGGAGAGGTCCTGCTTCCTTTATCCTCACTTGATTGGAACATGGAGTTCACCGGAGCCCATTTCCAATATTTTATTCTCCCGTGAGGGCATCCTGTATCTCCTCAGGAGAGAGCTCTGCTGTCAGCCAGCACACCGATTGTAATCTGCTGTCCTCACTTCAGATCCATTCAATACAATATCAATGTCCTTTATTGCTTTTAGGAAGCCGTGGGCCCTTATTGGAGAAGCTGCTTTATCAGAGAATGGTGTCTCTTCATTTCCTCTTCATTGAAAACCCTCCCTATCAGTTGGGCAGCTGCAGACTCACAAACATTAGTTTTTAATCTTCATATTTGTTGAATTTATTGCTTTGTTTTTTTCCATCTCCCTCCCTATTAGAGACCCTCATATGTCGTGAAGCAAACACAGTCTGGAGATTGGCCTGGGCACCTCTTGCATACGGTTCAAAACAAAACCAGACACTGGGCCGGCAGGATATTTTTGCCGCTGCTGTTTTTGCCTTCACCCCATTCTTGCTTTCGCTCTTCACCTTATTGATATTTGCAGAGCTCCTGCTATGTTCCCCCCTCTTCTCACCTTCATACGTGCCCACCTCTCCTGGCTCTCAGGCTTAGTACGTTGAGTCACTGTTGTGAAAGGCGGGCAGCGTATCCTCGACGCCTGACAGCAGACTCCATTAAACATGGTAAAGCCAACTACCGACACGGTAAAGTTACCTACCAACTACTGATTGCTCGGCAGGTAGCAGAGCTGCAGCTGATCCATAGCTTCACGTCGGGGCTGACCATGGAGCCCCTGAAAGGTTAGCTGGCAGAACAGGGACAGAAGTAGTATCTCTATCCTGCATAACTATTACATCTTTAAAAAAAAGCCCAACATTTTTAAAAATAGGCTGAAATTAGGCTTTTGAATCCATAGTAGGTTGTTACCTATTTAAGCTGACAGTAGCCTTCTTTTGAAAAGGAAGGCTTTCAACACAGGTTGAAATCAGACAAGCTTTCAGGTTTCTCTGTTGCTCCCTTTATACAGATTCCCTTACCTCTGTAGCTAGGAGTTTCTGCCAGTCAGGTTTCAGATAGAAGATGACGCCCCTCCAGGCTCCTGGCAAAGTGGCACCTCGTATCAATAGGATAAAGAGTATGACGTAAGGGAACGTGGCAGTCACCCACACCACCTGGCGGAGAAAATGTAAAGAGAGCGTTTTTTACGGGTAACGATGCAATGGAAACTGCAATATTGTTCTGAACAGAACACTTCATTGCATGCAAATGATCAATGCCAGTGTGGGACCATTAAGTCGCACAGTTTGCACAAGCATCCACTGATCCTGAGATACCTAGTCTGTGATTTTCTGAGATGCTGAGAATTCATGACACCAAAAAAAGATCATGGAAACTGCAGATGCTCAGCACGAGTGAAATTAAGATCCTACATGTCTCAGGTAGGCACCAAAAAAAAAAAAAATAAGGCCCCCAAAATTAGTTGAGACTTTGGAAAATGTTTGTATTAACCTTTCTGCAGTGCAGTTTCCCAACTAGGGAAATGGGAGCGATGCCAATTTGTGTAGTGTGACCTGAAGTGCTGGATTAAACAGAAATATAACTGTGTTTTAGTGTAAATGGATGGGCGTTGAGGTTGTTTACCTGACATGCCCGGATGGCAAGCAACCAGTTCTATTTGTAAAAAAAGGCATAATGAGACTTGCCAGGCACGGCAATGACATGACTTTACCCTGTGCGTACACACAGACACATGCACATGCACCCCTCGCTTTCTCTGGGTAGGCCAGCTCTTGTCCACAGAACAGTAATCTAATGGTGCTGTTATGTACTATTTGGATTACAGTGGCACTCGTCACATGAAAGGTGCCACATCTACATAAAAAAAAAGTCTTGAAAAAGCCCCCTGCAAAACCAAGCTTGCTTCCTCTAATGTTAATAAACTGCTCCCAAGTTGCATCATGCTACATCAAGCAACTTTCTCTTGCTGTTGCATTCACCTTGCCAGATGTTTTGACCCCTTTCCAGATGCTGAAGTACACAATGGTGAAGATCAACAATAAACAGAGGGTCAGTTGCCAGCTAATGCCCCCCAGGTCATCCAGCCCTTTGGACCTATGTACCTGTAGCACTTGGCGGCTGAAAAAAGGAAAGAAAGTACTTTTTTTTTTTTGAACAAGGACTGAGATCGTTGATGTTGTAACACAGGACAGACAAGAGATACCCCCAACCCTACACATACAGATAACTGGATGCATGGTAAAGCCCAAACAGTTTTTAAATGAAAATCATGTGATCAACAGATATCCCTCTCATCCTCCAAAGAAGCTCCTGCAGTATCTGCCATTCTTCCTGGTACTGCTGTCTCCACTTACATGCACTTACGTATAAAATTCTTCTGCAGGAGAGATGGAGTGCGGGGTCCAGGTGACATTTTCGGTACCAAAGTAGCTGGTGCAGTTGCCTGTGTTCCAAGCATTCTGGCAGGTGGTCCAGGGCAGCTCCGCCGTGAAGGAGGAAATGAGGTAGTATAAGGCCCAAGCCATAATGGTGTTGTAGTAAGAGGCTATGTAAAACGCTATGATGCAGATGGCAAAGCCAATTCCTGGGAAGGTACAAAACAGTTATGTACATGTAAGCACTGGCTCGCAGAGACTACAGTCAGTAGCAGGGTTTTTTGGTTACTTTCACTTCCCGTTTTTCGTATACCAACACAGCGCTGCATCCTTTGGGTTGGAAGTAATCATGGGTATCGTGCACATAGATGTGACCTTGCGTTGATTTTTATTTTTTCAGCATGTTCTAACTTCTGAAAAAATGAACGTGAGCGTTTCTGAAACCATTTCTTACAAAGCCCGAATTTTGGCCCTGAACTCTTGGCAGTGACCCGTTGTGCTTTTCCTGATTTTCAAGATTTTTTTTACCCTCAAAAGGAAATCTCTGCTGTTACCTTAGGAGTTCCTGGTAAGCTTCCACTTCCCCTCATTACCTTTGAAAATTGGACAGATTTTCCTCCAGACTGAGATGCACCCATTTCTGTGGTACTGTCCCAGGGCTAGCTCCATGTAGAAGAGGGGAATGCCTCCAAAGACAGCCATGATTGTGTACGGGATGAGGAACGCACCTGCAAGGAAACAAGGACTCTGGTAGTACTTCTGGCGCACTGGTAGCAGCACTGCATACAGAATCATTCTTTGTCCCCTGTGGCCATCGCTGCACGGACCCATAGCCAAAATGCACCCCGATAGGAGGTTTCACAGCAGTTGTGGTCTGTGACACCCAACAACAAGACTTCTACCTCTTCCCTTTGGAAATCATTCCACTTCTGTCTGATCTCCGTGTCAGGAAGCTTTGCCTGCTACTCAGCATCCATTTCCCTTTCCTTAATTCATCCTGTGGTTTCCAGTTCCCCCGCCTGCTGTGCTGCCAAATCTTTCTTTTTCTATCCTAGCATTTGTGGTTATCCTGTCTGAGCATCCCCCTCTGTAAAGTAGGCATATTTTACTCTCTTAATCTACCTTAATGCCTCTTTCCACCCAACTGCTTGTGCTTTATGGTCTTATGATTTTAACATGAGCTGTTAAACTGATCCACCTATACCCAGAGAAGCCAGGTTGTAAGGAATAATTTCCAGAATGAACACTGACCTCCTCCATTTTGGTAGCATATATAGGGGAATCGCCAGACGTTTCCCAGATCCACCGCATAGCCAATGACAGAAAGCAGAAAGTCCATTTTTTTACTCCAGGTCTCTCTCTCATCCAGCTCCATCAGCTGTTGTTGAGCTTCTGCCCCACACGTGGTGGAAGTTGTGGTGGTCGTTGTAGTCGTGGCTGCGGGAGCAGCGCACTGGACGTCTTCTCCATCTCCCACTCCGTTGCAGGGCACTGGGCTCTGAACTACTGAGAACCCGTTTGAGATCTGCTCTGCCTCCTCTTTATTCCCCTGACCAGGGTGGACTTTATTGCCATCCTCCACCAGCCGCAGGGCAGATTTCGGGTTCCTGACTAGAAGTCCATTCTCTTTGCAGTCTTCTCCTTCCTTACAGTCCGAGAGCTCTTGCCTAGTGGTAAGGGGCAGGGTCTCATTGTTAGATGTTGTCTTTTCCATTCTGCTAGTTAAACGATATTGCTCCTGTCCATTTGCAAGTGGACCTGGAACACAGTCCCCTTGCGCTGTTCAGAGCTGTGCGCTCTGAAGCGCCACAAGATTCTTCTCTGGTCTTTATTTCCACTGGCTTGGAAGCACGCTGAGCTTCAAAGAAGGGAAAAACAGTTAACATCTGTGTCAAGGCTGGCTGGTGCTGATGGCTTTACAGCTTTGAGGAGTGTGCCTATCTTGTAGCCGGGTTTTTGGTTGTAGCATGTCCTTAAACCAAGAAGGCTACAGCCTGCCTGTATCCCGACTTTCCTTTTCCTAATTTCATCCTGCAACTTCCAGCAGTATCTCCTAAGTTTCACTCAACAGTAGGAGGAAGAACCTTTAAGTACGCAAAGGTCACTGAAATAAAATATTTAGATATTTATAGATTTGCAAATAATTTTTCATGATCCCCCCCCGGAAATCTCACCAGACATTTCTTGCAGAATCAGCCTGACTTGATAGATCCAGCAGGTTTGGAAAGCAGCTCAAGATAAGCGTTTTGACTTCTAGGTGCTCACTTGAATTAGCTAAATGTTTAGGTTCGTCCAATCCGAACCAGGGGAAAGATGCTGTGGAAGCTTAATACTGTTTTGGAAAATAGTGAAGGAAAAAACCAAATAGCAGTTGAAAGGGCGATACTGAGCTACCAGCCTAACCGATAGCTCTGCCATTTGGGAGACGCACTTCAGGGTAATATAGAGCCTGGGAAAGCTGCGCCAATGGAGAGAGGACTGGATTTCTATCAAGCTTCACACAAAAGGGAGTCTGACTAGGGGCAACTTCGTCCTTTCTGAGCATGCTGAAATTCTCTCCTGGACAACACGGTACCTTAGCTGAAAATGCTCTTTGAAAATCAAGTTCCTTCAAAGAGTGGTGCCCTTCCTTTCCTTTCTGCTTTGCATTCGCTTGCCTTTTCCCACAATGTAACAGGACAGGATGATAGATCACCTGCCCAATATCAAGCGACAGCATCACAGCGTGATACTTAGGAGAAGCCCTGGCTTCTTGTTCCTTTCTCCCCGCTCACCTGTCAGAATAGCCATGGGACAATCAGCTGCTTCGGAGAAAAAGGGTAAAGTAAAATTGCTTCTCCCTCAGAGCAAAGGCGAACAGGAGAACTCGCATTGTGAGCTCTCAGGCGACTCGCATTTGTTCTCAGGTCATTATCTGGAGCAACGCAGCTAGGACACAGACTGTGTTAAAGGAAGATCACAAAGCAACAGTCAGCCCTGGTAGCGTGAGGCACAGAGCTTGTCCTTCATTGCAAGCTGCCACCCAATGCTCTTGTACACTAGTGATGATGATTATGTATCTGTTTTATTTCCAAAGCATTTTATCAGTAATTATTATGACACTGTACGAAGAGGAATCAATACGCTGTACTTTACAAAGGGGGAAACTAGGGCTAGGAAGTGGAGTTACTGGCTGAAGGCTAGAGAGGGAATCATTGCACAGCCAGGATTAAACTCAGGAGCTCCTAATCACCCTTGTCCTCAGACCTTTAGACCTCACCTCTTCCTATTCATGGGCAGATGTAAGAGAAAAAGGGAGAGGCATAAGGGCAATCAGCAGGAAGGTGTCAAGATTATAAGCCTTTGAAGGTGTTACTAGAGCATCGTAATTCATAGCTGCCCACTCTGTCCATGTGTTACGTTCTCTGTGTTCACAGAGATGATGTCTTTCATTTGAGAACAGGCACTGTCTAGGCAACACTGACTTCTCATCATAACACTAGTTAACAGTACTTTACTAGCATTAGTTAATCATCCACAAAGAAACAGCTTCACAACTTCTGCTGATAAAATAATTCTAGAACAAAGAAAAATGCTTTTGTTTACCTGCGAGACTTTAAAAGACCGTGCACTTTGCAGTCCAGACCCTTGCGCGCTTCCCCCAGGACCTCGTGCAGATGCGGGTATTGATCTCACTGACAGTAACAGACAAGACTTAGATGAGGCCGACATCAATCCCACTCCCCTTTCTGCATTGAGGAAGCTCCTTTCAGCACCAGGTGTGAAAATGGAAAAGTAACCTAAACTTGAGCCCTTTCTGGACTTTGTACATATGACTAGTATACTGGAAAGCAATAAAGAATGCTCATCTAATTACACCCACGTGATTGAATTTTCTGTACTTGAGATGTCAGCATTTCAGGTGTTTCCAGTCAGCATCATCTCTGCAAGTCCACGTTGGGTTGTTCTCCCCATTAACACTGTTGCTGACACAACTAGCAGTTGCACAAGTGTAAATCACACAGGAAGGGGGCAGCTTATATTTGGTTATTGTGTTAGAGCTCATTTAGAGATAGGTCTGTTGTACAGCGCCGTGCCTCAAACAAGCCCAGCCGTCTTTAACCAAGTGAACGTGCGATCAGGTGTCGCGGACGTAACCTAGAGCTGGCAGACAGAGCCACGCAGCTAAATTCTGCTGCCCACATCTCAGCAGCTGCTGCAGGCTAGGCTGAAGAGGTGGGTCTCTAAACTGGGAGCTCAGTAAAAAGTTCAGGGCCAGAATGCCAAGTTTTTTAGGTAGTTAAAAAAAAAAAAAAAAGGACCTAACTGGGATTTTCAGAAGGACCTGAGCAAGGTAAACGTCCAGTCAATGAAGTCAAACGGAAATCAGGCATCTTATTCTGTCTATGGGCTTTTGAAAGTCCTCCGACCCACCTATCTGTATTTTCTGGTATCTAACTTCTCTTTGAGAATCTGGCCCCGGAGGTGGACCGACGTTAGCGGAAAACAACATGAAGCCTGGACTATCAGGGAAGGTACCTTTACACCGGAGACGAGAAAGGCCCCTGCGAGCGGAGCCTAGGCAGCCCTTCTCAGTATTAGTTTAAGCTTTTCAACTGGCATCTCCTGACAACAGACACTTACTATATCTACAACAAACACTTTGGGCAGCCATCCCATCCAATGAAATGTGCTCCTCAGCATCCAATGTAAACCGCTTCCCTAAGAGCTGGGGAAGAAAGATGGGAGAAAGCTGCGTGTGGGAGGCTCTGCGGCTGGACGGCACTGAGCAGCTCTGCCAGCTTACACCAACTTCCCATGTCGAGTGGCAAGCAAGAAAGAGTCCGCTGCGGGGGGCAGAGTAAAGGGCGTGCACAAGCAGCGGTGTGCCCTAGTGTTGCCGTTCTTCTGTTCCCAGCAAGAGCGAGACCAAACTCTCTGCAGGTGGTATTTCAGGCAAGATGGCGGCTATTTCATGAACATTGTGAATCACCTGCTTGAAAGCAATGGAGAGAGCAGGTTTATTAGTTGCCCAAACAGGAGTGAAAGGAAGTGATTTGTTAGCAAGACGAAGGACTATTCGACATCCAGGCTGAAACAGGAGTTTGACTGATTGTACTATATGTGTCGAATCCTTGATTATTCTTCGCACAGTGTGTCCATTTCATTGACACGGGAAAGAAGTTTCACATGCAGTACACCGGAGTACAGAGACAGGAGGTTTTTACCCGATCGTGTTTATGCAATGAACATGTTCTTCTCTGTGGAGGAAAGACAGCTGAATAAGCTTACTCGTTTTTCTGGGTGTGTGACAAGTAAGCTAGTTGTCTGTCCAGAACAAAACTCCTTCCGGATCCCCTCTAGCCAAAATTCATAACGGAAAGGAAAGAAATACTGGATTAGCTTAAACATTTTGGTAAGATTTTCAGTAGAATTAACCTCCGGCCCACAAAATGGTTTGTGACCTCTCAGGGGCCATAGCTGAAATTGGAACCCTCCTTTATTGGGTGCGTCTATACATGCACATTTACTGTGCAGTAACCAAAATTACTGTGCCGTAGGGGCATGCATCTACATGTGCAAGTCTGCACTGTGCAGTAAATACAGTGATTTACACTGACTTGAGTGTAAGTTTGATACCTGCGTCATGCAGGTATCAGATTGACTCCCAGTTAGTTCCTGCGCAGTAACAGTGTGTGTGTGGATTGACCTGGGACTAACTTTAGTCCCAAGTCAGTCCACATACAGTGTTAATGCACTTTAACGCCTGCATGTGTAGATGCAGGCCTATTCTCACTTACTGCACAGTAAATTTCAGCTGCTGTAAATGCATGTGTAGGCAACAATTAAAAGATTGTTACAGGTGTTTGGTTATGATGGGAAATCTCTGGAGCCAGCTTCACAGTTACATGACCATGTATATTCTTAGTAACAGAAGGTAAGCTGGAGGCCCAGGGGATGCTAAGAACTTTAGCTGGATATCCTGGGGAGAGTTATGCTAATACTGGAGGATCCCCCTTTTTATTGCTTGCCGGCCTCTCTCTGTTGCTGTAGTGTCTATTTCTCGTTGGCTATTTTAGCAAAAGACATAGTAATAACAGCTGACTATCTGTCTTTGTTCTGAGCTGTTGCAAAGGTCATGCTTACATAAATATGCATTGGCTCTTTATCAACAACTGAAATAGCTACAGACCAAAAAAATAAAAGCTAGTAGAGAACATGAGACCTGGAAACTGCAGTTAGTTTTCTGCTGCCTTCCACAAGTGTAGTATTTCAGGGGCCCTAAGCATCTCTCTCCCAGCTAACAGCTCACTGACCCCAAGACTGAAGTGTTGGGGGTACAGAAGAGGTGCCAGCTGAGAGCCTGGAAACTGCAGTCCTCATTTTCCAGTGAACCTCAGCTTTGCCTTAGCAAAACCGCATGGACAGGCATGAGAAACGTCTTTTGCATCTGTCAACCTTGGTGCCTCTGCAAATCATGCCAAACACCAGCGTCAACTGAATATATCATATTGGTTTAGTAGATACTAAACTGAAGCCACCTCATATTTGATGCTCAGTGATACTGGCCATGTCTGCACGTGCAGCAGACTGCACACTTGTTACTGCACGGTCCTGTCGCCGCATGGTTTTTTGTGACGCTAGTGCACAGTAGCATCGCGTCACGGTTAGTGCCCAGTAACTCTACTGCACGGTAGCAGCAAGCTACACCGCAATAGCTCGTTGCTTCTGCACCATACTGTCTTGTGTAGACGTGCCCACTGAGTGAGAAAGGCAGAGAAGAAATGCTGGTATCAGTACCTGAAGACATGAGACAAGCACTGTTAAAAACCATGAAACGCACAAATATCCTCATGTCTTCTGCAAGTAATAATTTTTGTTGTTCATAAATTCACTTTGACTTGGTGCAACATTCAAACTGACACAAGCAGCACTACAAATCAATCTGTCCAGCAAAAAAGCTTCATTTTTCTGTTCCCTAAGCTTATGGAAAACTAATATTTGCCTTTAATCTGAATGTTGGCAAGAAGAGCAACACAGTCAAATCTGTCCTTCCATTAGCATTAAATCAGTTCTTGATGCCTCGGGGGAAGGCAGACCTCAGCGTTGCTTCATGCCAGCTGTGCAGTATTGCACATGAGACGGGGCATGGGTGTGTGCCTAACTTCCTGGGCCATGTGGCAATTAATGTATCCTCTACAGCACAAGATGTGCTTATCCTTAGCGGTCACAATTCTAAAAGTTAATACTGATCACAAAATTATCCTATTAAATCTGGCAGTAAGGAAGTACATGTATGTGCATACATCTTCCTTCAGATTAATTATATTTTCTTTTGTAATGTCCAAATGCATTGAACCACGCTTGAACCTTCTGCAGTATCAGTCCCTGAATAAATCGTTATCGAGTTCCAGTAGAATGATTGTGACAGGTTTAATATCATTTTGAGCACAGATAGAAACCTATGCTCCTTCTGCATTACTTCTGTCCACTGCGGCACCAGCACCTGCTGAGATTTAAAAGGCTCCAGGCTGGAGAGTGAAAGGTTAATGAATATTTCCAGCAAATCCGAACAAACTAGTGTTTATTGTTGTTCATACTGTACATTGAAATAATCTCTCTTAATCTGGCCTGCATTGGGACTCATTTTACATGTAGATGTTGCTCGGCTTTGAATTGCGCTTTGCCCCGGAGACAGTTCACAAGGCAGACATACATGTACAAAGCCCAAGTAAATAGGCATTGAGAGCACAAAGCGGGAGGTTTCTTTGAAGGGATACAAACCGTTTAGCTAGCACAGGAGGCAACATAGTAACCAGAGCCCTCCTAAAACGTATATATATGCATGGGGATTCGCAGGCACTGGACCTACGTAAGTATGGACTCAGAAATCCCTGGCCCTTTTCCGTTCCTTTCCTCAGCTCCACCTGTGTCCCCTGTGCCGGGTACCCACGGGACTAAAGGGCTGTGGAGGACCTTGTGCAACTCATCCCTACAGCAACATTTTGCTTCCTGCGCGTGCAGGGGAGCAGGGGCTCCTTAATTCCTTTTCGTCTCTCTCCTTACACCTGTACAGCAGCACAGTCTACAAATGACCTTTAATTAAAATATGTATGTGATACGCTAGGTGCTGGCAGACCATGGTGATGAGAGGTGTTCAGCAAGGAGGAGTGACCAGTTCTAGCCAATTCATATTTAAAACCCGCCAGCATCACATTTCAGTTCCTTTTATTTCCGGTTTCTAGCAGAAAACCGTGTCGAGAACTGACACCCCAATGGTCGGATACTTTGCTACTAAATGTGCCTGTTTGTATCTATTAGAAACCAGATCAGTTTGGTTTCTAGAAGATCCTTCACTAATATCTGTCACTGCAGATCAGCATATTTCACATATCCAAACCTGACACGCCTGTAATCGCCTGACAAACCGTGCTGGCTTGGAAATCGCACTGCTTGACCAGAGCCGCAGGAACTAGGCACAGAGAAGACACATCGGCTCACCTCTAGTCCACCCCTCAACTGGTGTTGGGTTAGTCACTGCACTTTGTTTTATTTATGCCTTATCTAGTCTAGTGGCAAATAATAAGTGAAGTGTCAGCCTAATTCAAAGCCCATTGAAGTCAGTGGGTCACAATGAATCTTTCATGTATTTTGGATCTGATCCAAGTCTCAAAGATTTGATGCATCTTAGGGTTTTAACTGCTGCCCATCACCTTAATGACTGAACACCTTATACGAAGCTTACAGAAAGGAGATGGTAACATAGATCTTGTATATGAATACTAGTTACACTTAAAGGGGAATAACTGAGAAAGAGTGAGTTGCTGACACTAACACCGAGCAGTGCCATACTCTACAAGCAGTCGTACTGAAATCAGTGACCTTCCTAGCAGTGTTAACCAGACTACGAGTGGCAGGAGCAACACAGTTGTCTGGTGGGCTCTTGCATATGACCATACCCATTTATGCTATAAGTACCACGTGTGCAGCAACACAGCCTGGCATATTAAGGAAGGAATATCCACCTTCACTCTGAAGTCCATATTGCAACCTTGGTCTTATTTAATTCTCTATTTACCACTCCCATAGCGAGAGACCGTGTGACGAGGATTTACCTGTGTAATTCTTACAGAAGAAACACCACGTACTAATGCCAAAGCTGCACACTGAAGTAGATGGTCCAATGCTATACATTTTAAAGACAGTCCAACTCATGGGAGGGGGCAAATATATTTTATGGCTGGAGACGGTACGGGAGTAGATAAACCTAGAGGGAATGATACTCTCCTTTTTCCCAGTATATATATATAGCTTCTATGAAGACTCATAATGCATTAAATATCACAAAACTCCTAGAACATTGTCAGCAAGCATAAAAACATGTTAATAATAATACATGCACATTGCATAACACGACACATGCACGTATGCACACAATACAGTTCAAAGACAGACTAGTAACAGGACATGTTTCTTGTTCTGATTATGTTTGTAATTTTTTATGGCTGGAGGAAGGAAAATGAATGGTCACAAAATGCCTTGATCTTACAACTTGTTACCAACTCATACAGCCTGGGTCCAAACTCTGCTGTAGTGCTTTCTGAAAATACTTGTACCCACTATGGTACAAGTCTACTCACATAACACCATAACCGGCCAAACGTACAATGCTGCTGACCTATCTTTGGAAGAGAATTAAGACGTTAGCACCAGAAGCGACACTGTAGTGATCCGTCCTCATGTCCTCAGGCTCCCTAGTGCTGCTCCTGGTTCAAAACTCAGCAGCACATACGTCTGTGCAGGAGAGTATGAGAGAGAGGAGATGACATACATTTTCCATGCTAAGAGATCATTTGTTTTTTATTAGATTCCCACGGGGTTTTTTTGCTTTTTGGGGGGTTAATTTGGAGAGCTGTTTGAAACTCATTCCCTCCCCCTTGTTCAGTGCACCCACAAGAGACATTTACTGAATGCCTAATTTCCAGAGAACGTCCTTAGAATCCTTATTGTTTCCAGGTTGCAGGGCAGAGAAGATTACGATCAATCCACTTAGCAGAAACGCTGACAGACAGACACATCGGTTGCATGACATTTAACCCAATGAAAGTGCCTGCCAATAAACAGCCCAAGTTCAGTCCCATGCTATAATATATCCCAGTATCCAATTTAAACTCCAAGTCCTTTTCTCTCCCTAAAGCTATGCCTTTCTTTTTGGGTCTCCCTTTCCTGTTCTGAATGCTTCAAGATACCTTTACTGTATCACTGAAAAAAGTTATATTAGAGTCCATTTTTGATGACATTACATTCTTACTGGCACTTCTGCTATGTTGAGCCAAATTGTAGGCAGCTCAATCAGATGGCTAATTTCCCCAGTAAAAAGTAATTGCAATGTAAATACACTTATGGCATACTCTTCAGCTTATTCTATTGTGGTGTATATAAACCCTCTTGAAATAATATGTGATTATTTGAAATATAAAATCGCTGTTTTGGTCCTTTTAAAAGAAATGAGTTCACATTGATTTCTGTGTCCAATTCTGCCCTTTTCATGCATTTCTCTGTTAGTATATTTTTGGCTTGAATTTTAAAAGGGCTTTGCATGCTTTATAAACTAATTTCCAATGATCATAACACATTCTGCTGCAAGCATTTCTCTCCAACATTCATAATTGTTGGACAAGTGCCTGAGTTAGGCAGTGGGCATGTCACAGCAGAACAGCAAGCAGAACCATGCACTTAGCAAAGTTTCTTCAAGATTTAAGTCATCCTTTCCCCAAAGACACAACAGCCGAGTCTGTCTCCCAACCCTCCAGAAGTTGCCGGGGGAACTTATACAGCGTTCGTTTAAAAAACAGCACTACAAAACGAGGAATTGAAAGGTCTTCTATCAAGTGATCATTGTCGCCTTGCAGCTCAGAATAGAAGTTGCAAGAGGTGAAAGTTAATGCAACTCAGATGCCCACCTGAAGCAGAAGGCAGTATCTTCCCCATAAAAGAGCCTGTGTCTAGCTCATATAGCATTAAAGAGCTGTGGGGTGAAAGCAAGATTAAAAGGTACCTGTCTTTCAGATGAATAGGAAGCGTCTTCCCCTGGAGTTATCCCAGCCTGAGCAACCCTGACCCTATGCTTACTTCAGAGCCTCTGAAACTCAGCCTGTGGGCAACTCAGCATCTTGTTGAGGTTTTTGTACACCAATCCCCCTCACATGGTCTGATTTCCAGATAATCTGCTGCCAAAGAGCTCTTTAAGAATTTTTGCGTCACTTTTAGTCAGCTAACTTTATGTTTCACCAGGGCTGCAGCTCAGTTTTCCTCCTAGAGGTGGGTGGCTACATTTATATGTTCTGATCAGTTCAGGAGCGCAGGATCCAGCAAAGGCAGGCGAGTGAGCGAGAGGGAGGGAGGGAGGGAAGACGAACGGTTGAGGGATGAAGCTCCTGTCTCTCTCCTTACAGCCCTAAGTGTGTGGGTGGTAGGAACAAGAGGACAAAAACTGGGACTGAAGGCTTGAGGGAGGCAGTGAATTAGAAGTGTGCAGGTGAGTCTGGTAGATCAAAGAAAGAAGTTCTGGGGTTTTAGCTTATAATCGAGCAGAGAAAGGGCTAGTCATTAATCTTCCTGGTTATTGAACACTTGCGTTCTTTTAATGCAGAAATATAAATGGGGAGTTGGCTTGGTTGTAAGATGTCGCTGCAAGCTCCCTGAAAAGTGTGTTTGTCGGGCTTTAATTAATTAAGCAAGGAACTTCCCCTCTTCCTTCTCCGCTTTAAAATCCCCCAATGCGATCCCTGACATGAATGTTTTCTCTCCAAGCTCCTTCAGTGGAGACAAATGACTTGGACAGTTTGAAACTTAAACATTTTGTTTATAAAGATGGTAAATGATGGACCAGTGAGCAAGTGCCTCGGTTGATAGGCAGAGCTGGAAAAGCAAGTAGAAAACCATATGAAAAAAATAGCTAACTTCAAGAACAACAAAGTCCCTGGTGTAAGCAACAGGCAGTCTGCAGAGATCTGCTCGGAGCAGTTCAGAAAGAACAGAAACTCAGAGAACAAACAAGCCTAGGGTTATAATCATTGCTTCCCTTTCTCTGGCCGCTAGCCCCCTTCGAAGGCCAGCCGGGGACTTAGCGTCGTGCGGCTGACGCCATCTCAAGGACAGTTGGAGTACTGGAACCAGACCCTCGTGTGCCTGAACCCAAAACCTTGCTTTTGTCCCCGGTACTGCTTCGTGCACACTGCGCGAGCGTCGCTTTAATATCGCTAGAGCGTTCCTAGTCTCTTGCTTGAAGCTGAGGTAGACAGCAGTGTCAAACTGGCCTCCTTGCCATTCATGATTGCATACCAGTTCCCCCACGTCCTCACCTTTCCAAAGTAAACAGTCCTAGTCATTTTAATCTCTCCTGCTCTAAAGAAGGCAAGTCAGAACCTACTTCCCCAACCCCCCTCCCATTGCAGGACCTGGAGAAGATGGAAATCCTCTCGTTTAAGATCTTAGCACAAAAGGTATCTGTTCAGGAATGCAATTGCAGAGCTCAACTCTGGATTTTAAAGATATTTGAACATTTTAAAGAGGATCCATCCTTTCCCCCTCCGACAGCATTTGCAGCCCTCCAGGACTGGGAGCCCACACCCGATTGTCCAGGCACGCGGATGCTGGCCTCTCACAGGAAGTATAACCTTTCGGTGTACGTTTTGCGATTCCTCCACATGCACACATATGGTTGTAGAAAGATTTAAGAATCAGTGTCTGGGGGGGGGGGGTTATTATTATTTCTGTATCTCCACTGTACTTTCTGCTTGGAGCAGACTTTTATTACGGTTTCAGAAACAGTACAGAGCAGATTGTTTTGCTTAATGCTGGTAGTTAAATTGTGCTCGGCTGCTCGCACTGGTGACGCTCTGAGTCAGCAATGGGTAATTTTCCTAGAGCAGGTAACGCTGCACGGTATACAGCAATGCGTTAAGACCAGACAACAGCCTTCACACCTTCTACTGAAGTATGGGGTTTTTTCATTTGTTCTGTAAAGTATCTAGGACGCTTTTTTTGGTAGCAGCTGACATGCAAGGCCACGCTCTCAACTTGATGGCACTTCTCTGTCTGTGATACCTTTTGAATGCCCTGTATGATCCCCTGCAGGCGCAAATTTTAGGGAAGATCTTAAGTACAACTGAGCAGAAACCTGTGGAGTTTGGAGAGGAACAGAAATCCAGGTACCCAAGCACAGAGGCACAAGAGCATCTCAGGAAAGTGACTGAAGAAATGGCCAAACCACTTTAGTCGAACCTGTCCAGCAACAAGCAGGAGGCAAGCCTCTGATGGGGGAATTGCGGCCAAAGTGGTTCGAGTGAACAGTGTTATAGAGGACTGAAAAATAGTCCTGCAATAGGATATATCAGACAACCTTACCCGGGGGTGCACCATTAGCCCCACCCGTAACAGTGCCTTGTGCGGCTTTGCCTTGCTTCACCATCAAACACAAAACACCAATATTTTACGGAACCAACAGCATTAAAATCCAGATCTGTTGTTTGTGTCCTTGGTTCATACGGGAACCAGAGTTTCACTTAAAAGCTTTGATGTTCTGCTCTGAAGTAAAATGGAAATGAAGATTTGATCATCCTTTCCCCTCATTTGCTAGCTACGTGGAGTATATGCGAGCTACGCGTGTTGAAGTGCCATGCTGTGCCACTTCTCATTAGTGTCATTTAGCAACAGCTCAATCTAAAATAGGGACAGGAAGGGATTCGTTCAATCCTTTACAAGATGGTGTCAGGTGGAAGGCTCCCACTTCTCTTCATTTTATACTTCTTGCTGATTTATATCTTTGAACACTAAAACTCAGAACCATCTAGTGATTATTGTGTGGTCTGTGAAGAAGTCATGGCATTTCTTAAGCCATTAGTTCATTTTCATCCATGCAGAGAGACTGCCAATCTCTCATTGGTTTCTTTTAATTTTTCCCATTTTTCTTCCTGTGGGATGGAGTTTAAACTTTAAAAGCCCGGGTCAGGGTTTGTGGTTTCTTAGCAGGGCAGACCACTGGACACAGAGCGCTCCGTTTTGGACGGCTTGCTTACTGAGGTCTTCTGGCATCGCCATCTTCAGTCTGCTTGGTTTGCTCGAGCAGCAGTGGGTACTTCTGCACGGCTCTAACCAAACAATCTGGCTGCCAGACTAACTGCTCGAAATAAGAGGAAAAATTATCATTATATCATGCTACTTTTTCGTATGTGGTAATGTGGTGTCCTGCCACAAAATCAAGGCACTTAGCCACTAGTCCAGAGTTGTGGCTTTGCTTTTCAGAGCAAGATCCTGGGCACGTTCGCTTGCTGACTTTCTTATTCTGTGATCCATTAACGATAGCTGCATGCAAAGGTGCTTTAAAAAGCTTTGCTTGCATGCAGTGCTCAACTGTCCAGACACTTACTGAGACCATCAGAAAGAGGTCTCCTGAATTAGTGCATGAAAAAACGTTTTATGCATGGAAGTTATTTGAAGGAAAGCTCCTCTCCTATAGCCAGTCCACATGTAAATCCCAGATCTTTTTTCCCCACATGCAAAACATACAGCCTAAATAAGGAAAAAGCACTGAGGTGCGTAGATTTTTTTCATTCCATCTTTAGCCTCTTTCTACCAACTGGAGATGAATGTTTCCTTGTAATCGGGATTTACTTCCCTTGCCACATCACAGTACTCTGAGCAGGCCAGATTTATGCCCAGATTGATGGAACAGAAATAATCAAGAATTGTTTAACATTAATCCTCTCTTCTTTGATCCAGTCCCTGGAAACCGACTGCAGTAAAATAAGCAGTTCCACGCTTCGGTGGATGTGCGAGGTGCACATCCACTACACCACTCCCTTTTCCTGGGAAGGTGAGAAGATATTGAGATTCCTTTGGGACCATCAGCACCCTTGCTCTGAATTTTCAGAAGATTTTAAGGCGTATCGTAGTCATTTATTATTTTTCCTGCTTTGTTAGCGTCTCAATTGCCTAAGCGAGGGCTGCCACAAAAATAGCTACATTTTTTTTCCTTCAGGACAAAGAAGGAACTTGGTTCAGGAAGCTGATAATAGTTCTCCGAGCCAAGAATGACCAAATTGCAGTCTCTTGCTGCCCCTTTGCTCTTGTTTCCCTAGCGGGAAAGCAAGGGGCATGCCGGTTAATATAGGGCAGAAAAAAAAAATAGCTTAGATTTCTTTAAACAACCATTCACATTTCTGGAGCTTAGTTTCATATTTCTTTAATTACAGAATAGTATTTGCATCTAAAAGTGGATCAGGTTCTTAGGGGATAGAAGTGAATGAGACTAAAAGCAAGGGGCAAGTTGCTTACGAACATGAACAAAAAATAAGTCACAATACTTCATACAGGTAGATATTTAAAAGGACAGCCAAGCGAACTGTAGTAAAGGAGAGGTTTTTGGTGTAATGCTTTTTACAGCTGGTGGGAATTCAGTTTGTACATCATGATTTTTAACCAACATGTCAAACACTGATGTTTTAAAATAAAGGAGAAGATGCTGATTTCTCAGCAGTCATTATAGTCACGAGTAGGTAAGGACTCCTACCTGTTTTATAAGCCATAAGAGGCAGTTATAGGGCTATGCAGACAGGTTGGTGCTAAAGACTGAGGCTGAAAAGGCTGATGATCGGCAATTGAAAACCAGCATGAGGACACAGCTAAACGCAGAACAATCTAGTGGTCCCCCTGACAGCCTTGAAGGACTGTAAGACAAGTTAGCATGGGGCCACCGTTTGCTTAACAGCCCTCAGTATTAAAGGAGACAAAGAAAACTTGTATTTTTGCCTTATCCCTCTCACAATAAACTTCGAGCAGTGCTGGGTGTAGATATGCTCCTGCCTCTGCCAGACTGGCTCCATTTCATATAGCGTGTTTCAGCCACGTGAATTTTCTGTGCTTATTTGAAAGAGAAAGGGGAAGAAAGTCCCCAACGCTATTGTATAAACGGGACTGGAAAATATCTGGGTAAGAACAGCAGAGATAAGCTTATGCTGGACAATAGTTTGACATACTCCAAATTAAACAAAAATGGGCTTGAAAACAGTTTTTAAACATGTCAAACTCCATCAGCATCAGATCTGGCCTGGGTGAAGAAAATGCTAGTTGTTATGTCTCAAGAAAATGATAACTTTGCAGGGTGGGCACAATCCAGCAGTAAATAACATGGAGGGAACAGAGGAATGCGTCTCTGCTTGTGACACTGCACACTCTGAACGCCTAGGACGTTGGACTTTGGGAAGGAAAAAGCCCACACACGCGTTAGTTATAGCACATACTTCCACGTAGGTCAGAAACGGAGGCCAAACACTGAAAGGCAGTAACCTTACTTGGTGCCCACAGTTCCACAAAAGCAGCCATTAGATGTACTTGATGCAGGCTTCCACAGACATTTCTTGTAGAAAACAAAAAGATGAAAATCTCTTTTCCCACAGGGAATCCTGGACAGAGTCCAAGCTCCATCTCCAAAATCTGCTAAATTGGGAACACATGCAATGGAATTGCATCATGTACTAGTTTCAGGGTTGTGCTGGTGACTACTACTAAAGAAAAAAAAAATTGCAGGAGGTTGCAAGCAATTCTTTTTGCAGCTTGACACGCTTTTGCTTTCCTTTACACCAAGAATGATCAGGTCTCACTGAAGATAAAACTGAAAGCCTTTTTATAGTAGAAAACCTAATCATAACAAAGGGATAGTTTTGCTAGAAAAGGGGAATCAAAAACAGCAGCATCTTAGGTATGGTAGGATGACACTTGTACTTGCTTTTTGACCTCTAATATTGCCTTTGCACCTTTTGTCCCCAAGAACTATATAGATTCCCTGTAGAAACCACTTCTCTGAAAAGCCCACACCATCCTAACTGAAACATCAGGCTAGGGAAAGCAGAATCAATGAAGTGTGGCCAGGACAGTACAATAACTCTTGTAGTAAGTACTGTAGGGCCTGTACTGCAAATGGGTCCAGCTCATTTGTGTTATTATTCCCAGCTAATAGCTCAGACAGCACTGCAGCCTCTGCTAATACCTGCCAATTCAGAGAATGGCATTTACAGCCGACTGGGTTACCCTGCAGGCCAACATCATCTTTGCACGTGGTATCTGGCACTCTCATAGCCGCGATGCGGTTCCTGCGTGTGCACTTCAGAGGTAGGCATGTCTCTCTCGAATCACCAGTGCAAGAAAAAGAAAAAAAAAAAACCAAAAACAAAAAACAAAAAAAACACATGCTTAACATTTCACCTTTTTCTGATAAAGTAGCAGCTCACTCATCTTCTTAAGCCTCATGATTTGCAGAGGGATAAAGCTTTTCGGGAAGGAGCGAGAGTCATACTGCAGCTTCCACATTCCTTTGGCTACTCTAGGAACAAAGGCAAGCAGCCCTTGTTGTGGATCTGGTTCAGAGCCATGGTACATCAAGCATCCTATTGCTTTGCTTGTCCTTAAATCAACCAACCTTTCCCAATGATACCTTCTAATGCACAGTTCAGTTTTAGTGCTGTTCTTTGTTCTCTCTGCCCTCTTCCTCCCCCCCCCAGTGACTAAAGTCTCAGTGCAGAACAGCAAAAGTCACATCACCACAGACAGTCATGCTAGCTTGTTAGTTTGGCCTGATTAGATCAAAGCATTTCCACAGTGCTCAGTCACCATGGTATTTGAGTGCCTGTAGCGTGCATGAGATGGTGTGTTTGTACTCCTCTTCATCCTGGGTGGGAGGAGAGCCTTGGCAACTACCATTGAGAAGATAAAGCAGCATGGCTTCTTGATCTGCTGGTGTTTCGAATCCAAGGGCTGTTTGTGGGTCACTAACACCTTTCCCCATCTAATACAATTGCATGCAGATAAATTAAAATAAAAAGAGAACAAAGCTATGCCGGTCACTTAAGAAAGTGTTTATTCAAAAGCTTCATAGCACCATCTATTTGTTGAAAATATCCAAATAAAATGCAGTAATTAAAAACAGTTTTGCTTGAGCATCACATTCTTTGACTCTTGCCTATAAACGTATTTATGGTTGTTCTTGGTAATCTTATTGAAAAATAACGCTGCCACAGACCTGATACTGATTCTGGGGTGTATTAAGCATGTTGAGGAAGAGACTGTCTTCCCCTTGTGCTGCAAGAAAGGTTTTGAAAAGTTACTATATGAGGAAAGCGCTGCCTTCTCAGAGCGTGTCTTCTTAAGACCTGCTCCTGATGTACAGCAAAAAAAGCCAAACACTGAAATGCCTCCAAGGAAAGCAAGTGCTCATTTTAAATATTAGTTTTATAGTAAAAACAAAACAAAACAAAAAAAAAACAGGGACATTTAGTATTTAAGTATTTCCTTATTTGTCCTAATACCACTCATCTATTTTTGCTAAAATATGGCCATCTATCCCACCGTTCTTTGTAGAAGACTGGTCAAAAACAGTTCTACAGACTTATGTCGATTTTATTAAAAAACAGCAAGATTCTTAAAAAAATTTCAAACCCCGACTGAAAGCGCTTTAAATTAGTATCATGAAGTTTTTCTCCTTGCAGAGCAGCCCCTCTGAGAACTTTTTGTTTGGCCATCCAATTAAGCGCTATTTCCCAAGAAGATCCTTAGCATACATGTCAAGACTTATGGACCAAGTTGAGTACTTTGGTCACATGAACATTTGGCTATGGCTTTCAACCAGTAGGATTCTCTATTGCATCTACTTCAGGAGGCAAATACTTTGAAGTTCACTTTGCTAAAGCACCCATGGGGTCCCAAGCTGGCAAGACAATGGGAACCTGTTGCATCACTGCCAGGACGTCCTCTGGCACGTGTTTCTTATCCACCACGACTTCATACACATACTCAGAAAACCAGTCATCAGTCATAAGCAGGTAACCTGGAAATGAAAACAGAGTTTTAGTTACTATGGAAGAAATGCTGTTGATCTAGGAAGGCTTGATCCCATGCCAAGAGGTCTCACACATCTATCAGAAATATCACCATATTTCCATAGCATCTTTCAGTCGTTTGCAGCAGCCAACTTTGACTTCATCTTTGTGAAGAAACCTCAAACTTCCCTGGTTTGGGGGAAGAATAAAGAGGGTAATTTCTTCTCTCAAGCCCAAAGCTAATCTCTCTCTGGCCAAAATAAGTTGTGAGGATAAACCATACCTTGTAATTCCAGTTCTCCCCCTGTACTAAAAGCTCGTGCTGGGAAGTCCCAGTTGAAAAGCCTTCAAAATGGCATAAGATAAGAGCCTAAATCTAGAACATCTCTTCTTCTGGTATCAAACTGCTCCCTTGAGCCGATTAGCTTCCCCCCTTCTGGGAAATTCAAGGGGAACTGCAAACATGCACCGTCAGGGAAAGGGAGAAGGTGCCTTTGGTAGAAGACAGAGATGAAGAAGCTTTGTGTAATAAAGTTCCTCTTGTCCCTGTAACAATATCATCACACAATCAAATGAAACAAGAAAATGCCCAAAGAATATGGACAATAAGCTCATCTATCTATACCATCTTGTCTGTAAAGCAAGAGATCAGATTGAATTCCCATAAATTAAAAAGCCTATCAATTGTAATCCAGCCTAAAAGCCATTCTGGAAGTACTGCAAGGGGAGCCGTCTTGATTACTCTCTCTCTTCAGGATATGAGTTCCTTGGGGGACACAAAAACCTCTCATTCCCGACAGCCCACAAGTAATTGCACCTTGAGAGGATAATGAACTCTCTGCCTCGGTGACTGTTGCCATTCTGCCTGACGGTGCCGATTAGGATCGTGATGTCTGAACAAGGAGGAAGTGCCAAGTACAACTTCAGAACATGCAAATAAGGAGGGGCACTGTTCACGACCGTGCCTACAGGCCTTCTTGGCAAATGCCGGCATCGTTTTCTTTGTTAGGAGCAGTTGGGCACATGCCTTCGGGAATGCGATGGGTACACCCCAGTAGGCTGCCCCAACACAATCGTGGCCTCTGCAGGCCAGCTAAAGGGGTGAATGGAAGCAGGAGGGGGAGTCTGCTATATTTTGGGCAGAAGGGACAGTGGAGTCCCACCTGGAGCCAGCAGTCTAGCCATTCTATTTTAGCTGCCCGTAAGTTTATGAAATGAAGGAGACGGGAAACGAGAACTCCCGACTTGTCCCTTCGTGTGCTGACAAGCGCCCAGTCAGCACACGACTCCTTCCGAATACCTTCGGAGCAGACAGTCGTGCACGACTCTACTGAAGGCAGCATTTATAATGTACAACCAGCTAGCAAAGCAAGGGTGGTTCAGAGGCTAAGCACTAGTGGAGGACCTGGGAGATCGAAGTTCAAGCCCCTGGTCTGCCACAGATTTCCTCTTGGACTTTGGGCAGATCACTTGGCACTCCTGCCTGCTAGCTCACCCAGTACACACTACGATAATGATACTCCCCTGCCAGGGAGTAAAGAAATTAAGGATTGCAAGATGATCCGATACACCAGTAAAATTCCTAAGAAAGCAATGGGATATGGCTGTCATCGAGCAGCCAGAAGAAGAAGAGTCAAAAGGGGTGACAGCCTGACAACTGTTTATGTGCTGCTAGCTGGGGATAAGAAAGCCTTCTCTTCCTGCCAAAACACACAGAAGGACCCCTGTAGAACAGATGCATTAATTGATTCATTGTTCACCTTTCAAGACCTCTTCCTTGCTTTTAAAAAGACAGCTTATTGGATAAATCGGGTTCAAAGTTAGGTAATCCTGTACCGATTCCCCAGGACACACAAAATAAGCAGAGCAAATGAACTCGCCTGGAGGGTTATAAGATGCCAGTAAAATATAGAATGGATTTCTCTCTTGAAAAGGGATTTTTCCCTTAAAAAAGCAGTGCATGTCAACAGCAGCACTCATTCCTTGGAAAATGGCAGCATGGATTCACAAAAAGTTCAACAACAGAGATTCTTGTAGAGGCCACACCAGCTGTTCCAAGGGCTGTCCCCACCCCCCACCCCCAGGACTTGCAGCAGATAGGGGTTTCAATATCCCCCTCCCAACCGCTGCACTGTGCAGGACCCCCCTTCGGGGAGAAGGCACAATCATCAGCACTTCATTCCTGGTGGTTTTTATTTTGGGTGCTAGCTGCACTTCCAGCACTACCAAAATCGAGGCGAGCGGGCATGCAGTCTCCCACTGTCCGACGCTGTATGCAGAGCTGTGAAAAAGGAGCCCCGAGAAGGCTGAATGAGGAACGCAAGCAGTGCCTGTATCCCACTGCCACCGTCCTCTCCGGAACCCAGAAGTCTAATCTCTGCCACAGGGATTCAGCCAACGCCCTTTATCAGCCTGTTCAAGAAACAGCGATGCTGAGGCTTTGTTATCTTATCCCCCACACCCGACCGGGCCTCGGCTGTGATGGGCCAAGTCGAACATCATTCTTGACATCGTCCCTAGCGAGAGGGATACTAGCCCTCCGCACTGGGCTTGTCCAGGTGCAGCTTTGCAGGATTTGAAGCAGTGTGGTGCCACCCAATTCCTTCACGAGGCAGATAAGATGTGCTCACTGCCAGGCTGCCTCAGAAATCGAACAGGAGCACTAGGCTATCCAAACTCAAGTCCTGAGCTTGCTTAGCAGGAACATGGAGGAGGCAGGAAGGGGGAAGAACCGTCATGTCTCATGTGACTTCTCAAATTAATCAATCGTTCTGGCCAGTGTCCAAGAGAGATTACTCTCAAGAGATGCATCTAGTTGCCTTCAGCTGAATGGAAGGGTGTAGCGAGACCCAGAATGGAGTTAGGAGTCACCTCCCCCAAACTTGCATCTGAAGCAAAAAAAAGGTCGAGCCAATGAAATAGGTCTGATGAAACATTTAAAGTCGCAAAATTTTCCAGATAGCTAGGAAGAAAACATAGGCAGTGACCAAGGCTTTCTACATAAAGGAACCGCTTGCAGTAGAGCAAGCTAAATAATGCGCTACCCTGCATGGATGAGAATTCATGCAAGTGCTGTACGCACAATACATGCAGGTAGACAGCATGGGAAGGGTTTTATGCTATTATGCTCGGCAAGGTAATACCGGTATCAGAGAAGGCAACTTCTTTTGAAGTTCTAGGAAAGTAAGGCTGGAAGAGACCTCAAGGAGGTTCGTCATCTAATCTGCCCTCCTGCTCCACCATGAAGGAACTCAAGCAACAACTAAATAATTGTAGGACGACTCGTTCATGTAAAATGAGCTCACTTCTGTAACATTTCAGGTAGAAGGTATAACCTTTTCTAAACAGCAGCTTCAGCTGCAGTGTTGGTGAAGTACAGGCTCCGCACAGTAAACCAAGGAGTACCAAGTAACCTAGCTAGCTTTCAGCTTGTTATTACCAACTCTGAAACCTGTGGTGCTACATTCCCACTTCTGCAATTAAGGCAGACTTTTCTTGGGTTGACAGCCAAGGAGAGGGTCCTGCCCAGATCTGGCAGGGCACCTCAGTCCCAAGCCAGTAGCATCCACTCACAGTCCAGCCTCGTGCCCGTTTGCACAGCTCTGCCAGCGCACTTCCACCACCGCCCTTCGCTGCCTCAGATCTGGAGCTCTCCTGAGCAGACTCTTCCTTTTCGGATTAAGCAAATCTTTGCTCACTAATGGACAATACCCCCCAAAACACTGAGGCCATTTAGTTCATTTTGCTTGCGACTAAAAACCTGATCAATCAATCTACTCAACGACAGGAGCGGAGCTGTTACCGACTGATCCAACTAGGACTTCCGCTTACCTTGGATGGTTATTCACCCTTTCCCCTGCACAACCCAGTCAGTGTTTCCAAGTACTTCACTCAAAGGGCACTTACTCAGCAAATTCACCAAAACATCTTTAAATGGTACAGTGGTATAGTCCTGTAAGCCCTAACAAATGCTGAACTGCGCATATGTAAAGCGGGACAAGTAAACACATGTTTTTTTCCCCTTGAAGCATTCCTCTGTAGTAAAGGTTAGCAGCACATAATTACAAATTCAGGAAGATGGCTTCTTGCAAGAGAAATCCCCAGGAACAATGCATCAGTCACCAGACCCTATGCTTTTAAAGAAGAAGGAAAAAAAGTGGCTGATGTATTGACCTCGAGTCTCCATACAACCTCTATCCATCCCACTGGCCAGGATGTGCCGAGATAATTATTAGTACATAAAAAACTTCAGAAAAATAGAGGGCTGAAAAAAAAAAAAAAAAAACCAAACACCCCACTCAGCCATCC
>NW_017728932.1:16585239-16598581 GCF_001723895.1 Crocodylus porosus | reverse complement strand
AAAAAAAAAAAACCCACACAATCGATTTAAATTTTTGTAAGAAGAGGAAGCTAAAAGTTCATTGTTATAATCCCAGATGCGTCTCCACAACACAATACTGTGAAGTACTTCTGCTCACAGTGTTGACTGGAGCCAGGCCACATTTCAGCCCCTGTTTTTCCAATGTAGTAAACTCACCTGAGCAAAATTAGATGATATATTGATAGATAAATCATCTCTCAAACCAATACTGTAGTAGGGCTGGTGTGTTAAAGCCATGATTATCCAGGGAATGTGTGAGAAACGAAGGATTGTTTTCACTATGTTTTACTGGACCAACTGTATAGTTGGGGAGAGAATAAGCTTTGGGGGAGGGGGGGAAGTGTGCAAAATATTGCACAATACTGTAGAAAAGCTAGGCATGAATTATGCCTCTGTCAACTTGTGCATCAACCAGTGTGGTGAGGTTCCAGAGATGAGAAAACTAGCCAGCAGAGCTAACCAGAAAGATAAAAGAAGTCTCCCCTTTGGTCTAATAAAAGGTATCATTTCTACCACCAGTTCTGATTCCTAAAGTCTCCCCATAATATTTTTACTTGCAATTTTCTTTCTTTCTTATTTACAATGATAAAGTATTTTTGATGGGCTACATGCTAGCAGAATTCTCAGAAGTGATCACTATCATGCTTGGTCTTGAAAAGCAGTTGCCAACTTATCTATCAGCTCTTTATTAAAAGGCTTTCTAGAATCCCAGGTTTTTTTAGAATAAAGCGCTAGCTTGTTTTCAGATGGGGGTGGGGGGGGGAATCATGTTTTGCAGCAAAAGATTAAAAGCAACAGAACAGCAATGACCTTCTTCCTCCCTGACAAGCTTATTAGACACATTAATATTAAAAACTTTTTCTATTTTTCACTAGAGATAGCATTGAAGACTGGATGAGCATTTGACAAACTAACCCGAAGTTGAGAACAAACCCCTTGCTATTGTGTTAGTTTCCATGAACCACTGCAACACATAGACATCTTTCTTAAAAGTCCTTCTAGAGAGGCCCTGCCGGCTGCAGGTACGACCACACTCTTGGCCGCAGTCTGGCATCACGACAAGTGAAAACAAAGCCGACTACAGGAAATCACCAGTAAAGCACTCAGCTCTGCAGGGGACCAAACTCTTGAGTTTTAAGGCTGCCTCCAATTTATAATAATAATTCCCACAAGCGTGCATGTAATCCAACAGTGAGAAGAAGTCATTTGAGTTCTCCCAAAGGGGAAGCAGCCGATGATTTGTTAATTGAACAGAATTATTGGCAGTTAAAATGTATGCAGAGACCAAATCTAGACCACTACCTGGTGGTAAATCTTGCCCTTGCTCCACTCATCTTTTCATGCAGAAATTAAGCTTTAAACGATCCGATTGCCAGAAGTTACAGTACAAAGCCAAGCTGTCCCCCAGATGATGCATACCATGCGCTTCTGGTTGCCTTCACATCTGGAATTTCAATGCTCTATGCAAATGTTACTGAACTGGGCACCCCAGCATACAAGAGTTGTATTACTTACAGCATCTTACTTCTCCATTCAATGACTTCAAAAAGATTCCCAACTTTTGCTTCGGTGAGATGGCTAAAACAATTTCACTGTGCCTGGCCCAGCTATTACAAACTATGCTGCTTCTTTAAACTAAAGGTACTAGCATCAACTGAAGATAAGCTGCCTTAATCCACTTTACCCATTGGCTCAGCCCAGGCCTAGAATACAGGAAACCTTAGCAGCAACTGAGCCTCTGTATCTCAATCCTGAACACGGCATCTCTGAGAGCCAAGACAGCTTCCAGTGGTCTGGCTGGGGTACTTAGTGAGGAATTTCAGTAAAAACTCAGCCCTTCTTATACCTTCCCCACAATTCCTCCCCCCCAAAACAAACTTCATTTAGAAAGATAGCTCATAATCTGTGTCCATTAAAATGAGCACAGCCATCTGTTGACGTGTCACACTTGGTACAGCTGTGTCTGCAAACACAGCTTTGGAGCAGGCAATACCGAAGGCCACTACGCAGCAATCCAAGCTCAGGATTCTAATCCTCAAGTCGGACCTGGAGGCCTTAGGAAAACCTTATGCTATTCTGCGGTTAATTTGTCTACCTGGGTCTTAAAATACTAAGCCTTGGCTGGGATGACATAGTTGGGGTTGGACTAGATGCGACCCCGAGGTCCCTTCAACCTGAATTTTCTATGGTTCTATGATGTTGCAGTGTCTCACTTGGGGCACAGAGGCCGTTTGCAACCTACAGAATCCTAGCAAAAGAGCCCTGCTCCTATTCCCATTATTTTCATACATGAAGGGCAGCAGCAGGGTCCCATGTCTATGAACCGTGTTACCTTTACAGCCACGCTCTTCACCCCAGGAGTTTTCAACTCTCCACTTCTCAAACGATCCTTCTTGTTCATCCTGGAACAAACACACATGGTTAAACAGTTCAATGGCTGGCTTCACATGCCCAGTCACCAGCTCCACTTCTAAAAACATTACCCCCACCACCAGCACGACACTTGAATTCTCTTCTAGGACACCATCTACCAGGTTACTTATGCTGTGCATCAAGCACAGGAGAGTTATTCCATTTCTAAAAGCTGTCTGTCTAGTTCAGGTCATCATCCCATTATTAGATAACAAGCATTTAACAAAACAAGAAAGTCACAATCCCATTTAAAAACTCCAAGGACTTTGCTCAGGTGCGTTGCAAACAGTGGCTCTGTCTGGATCTCAGTCGAGATCCAACACCTAGCACGGTACTTGTTCCAAACGGAAAGAGTCTCCGAGCAGGTCGAGATGCATGACTAGCACAACGCTAACACAAGTAACCAAGGGGCTGAAGTTTATAAAACAGTCCTTTTTCCTTGCAGCTATCTTGGCAACAGAAGTATGCTAAAACATGTGGTTTCCTAGTCATAGCTTGGGTACATCACTCCAGATGCTTGGAACTGGACGTTTTTAGGTTTTGAGTCGACAGTGTTTACCAAATAAAGACAGGACAGCATCTGTGACTGTTTCTAGAAGCCTGGTTACATTTTATAGTGTGGTTGGGTTTCTCCTTTCCTGCGACTAGGTACGTTAATGGATTTGAAAGATTTAAGCTATTGAAATACTTGCACCCGTCAGAAATAAAATACCAGCTTGTTTCACTATATTCTAGATACACCTATGAAAAAAATAAATCACTGTTTAGACAATAAAAATAGTTCAGGGAAAACAAGATTTCCTGTTTCAGCACAGCCCACAGCTGGGGGGAGGTGAGCTCATTTCCGCATTCAAAGGAGACAAAAATTCGTGGACCTGTCTGGACCAATTCGAACACGTCACACGAACAAGCGGCTGTGCCCCTGCACATAGTGTTTCATTACAGAGAAACGTAACTTTTCTAATTAAAAAAAAACACACGAGAGGTCTTGTGCCCCTCTCCACGCCCCAGTGTTTCCTCCCAACAGACAAATGTCGTCTCTCAGTGGGGAAGAAACACGGGCTTGTTGGTGGGAGGGGTTGTTATTCTGGTGAAATGCTTTTCCCGTCTGCTCTCACAACCTACAAGGCCTCTTCCCACATCGGCAACAGTGCTGTAATTCAGCTGGAAAACACAGGAGCTTCTTACTGTGCTTTTCTCACTCTAACCCTGTCCCATCTATTAACATCTTGGCCCTGCAGTGAAGGGGTGCCGCTCTCTCCTCTCACACACTACCAGCTTTGGCCTTCAAGGTCTTTTCTTCCCAATGGGAATATGCCAACTTTTGTATCACTTCTTTGCTTTTAAAAGGCTCAAAGTCTGCAGACTTTTGCAGCCTTCATGGGGCTCCATGCCTGCTTTCTCCCAGAAAAAATTAAGCCAGTTACAGCCACATAGGAAACAACAGATCACTGTTTCCACACAAACGCTGCAAGTCGTCTACACCACCAGGCACTTTCCATGAACTTCCGGCGAGCTTAAAAATTTAAGCTTAAATCAGTTCAAACCGAACCGCTCTAACGTCTTTGTACAGTTAAACCGTCTGAAATATTTCAACCAATCTTGGCATGTTGTCCCCACAATGTTTCTGTGGGCTTGTGCAGTCTCCCCAAACGCAGTGCTCCTCCAAGCTGAACCAGAAACTTTGTTTCAGTAATCTCTGATGCGTTTCCCAGTCCTTTAGAACTACACCAGCAAGGACAAAGGACATAACTTGAAGAATAGCACAAAAGCTACGTAGACGTGCTAAACCGCTTTCCACCAAACCAATTTGAGTTGTGTAGCAGACAAGATTTCCATCCAGGTTCAGCTGAAGAGCCCTCGTGGGTTAATGTACATTGCACTTACCGGGGGTGGGGGTGGGGGGTGGAAATCTACTGTTTCCATGCACATATCAAGCCTGTAGAAGCCCTGGGAAGAAAACTGCTTTATCTGCTAGCTATTTCTAGATGCAGTGCTGCTGCTCTGTCCTTCCCATGAGAATATAAGTGCATGCCTTTTCCTTTCCTTTGATATCTTCTCTTGTTAGTGATTTGAATGATAGAAGTAGAGATAACTAGTCTTTGAAAAACTTGCTCATCTATCCTTTGATAGCCAGATAGCCACACTAGCAGTAGGTAAGTTAAACTACAAGAGATAAGATTAAAACAAAGGAAAAAAAAATAATCTTAACACACGATACTCAATCTCTACCAAAGGAAGAAAACTGAGCCCATTCTCAAACACTTCCTGGCATATAAAAACTGGGTTGAACAGAGTTAATCCATGTCCATTTATAATCCATGTCAAACTTGCCTTTTAAAAGAAAAATTACATTGTAAAATTGAAAGCAAAAAAGATAAAAGGAAAATCCCACTGCAATCAAAAACCTTTTACACAACAGGTAAAAAATAAATAATGCTTCAGTGGATTTACAACTGCCTATCAAAGCTCCTTCAGATTAAGTTAGGATTTATAAATGACATGTTCGGACATAACAAATTTTGGACAGGGAAAATGCCTCGTATTTGGGCTTTTTCTAGTGTGAAAAAGGCACTACTGCTTTTAAGTGATCTCTTGGTTGTCCAAGTACCATTGGCCATGTTCCTCAAGACCACAATCAAATCCTGTTCTGTTTACAAGCACATGGAAGTTTTCACTTCACAAGCCTTCCTTGTTCGTCAAAATTCAGAGTAACGTGACAGCACACCAGAGCCCTGATCATTTAGTCTCTTCTCCAGTTTATTTTACTGGAGGTCACAATTTCAGCAAATACTACAACTTGGAGCTCCGCAGCGACCTGGCGCTGCAACGTCTTCTTCACTGGTGGAGGCAGCACAGTTGAGCAATACCGATTTGTGTGCGTCTTACTGGATACTTTAGTGCCTCCTGCTGGTAGTTCAAGCAGGTTATAGCACATATGTTTGGTGCCATAAAAAACCCCCAAGATTTGATTAAGCAGCAGAACAGAGAAGGCTACCCATTATAGCTGATTCTCTGCTTAGGAAGACCGATGAGAATCCACATACCATTTAGATCCATCTACATTGCATTTTCAGGTTTCAGAATATACGAGTCAAATTTCTGCCTTCTTTTTAAGAAGGGATGTTCTAGGCAGGATAAAGCTATGCCTGCCCCTTGCCTAGAATTCTTCCCTCCCTGGTAAGTTAGTATTTTCAGTTTTTCCAAGCCCTCGCACAGGCCCAAGTGACTTGGGTAAGCCCCAGACATTATGCACAACTGCGACATCATGATCTCATACTGACCTTCCGCAGAACAACCTATGCATTATGAACGAGCCTTGAGCACACAAACAAGCCACAGGAAAATTCAAATACATCTGTGCAAACACCACAAGTGCTTGTGGAAGGGATCATACCTTGTCTGTGACGGCAGTGAGGACCATGGCATGGGTCATCAAAGACTCTCCAAACAGCAGCCGCTCTGCTTTGTTCATGTTCTTGACAGAGACGCCGAACACCAGGTCATGATTAAATCTATAATGAAGCCAGACACACATGGGCATCAATATGGATGGAGGGAACAGCATTTTTATTATAAACAGGAGGTGCTTATAATAGCATCCAGCAGGATGGAGTGGAATGCAGTGTAGCAAGCAGTGATGCACTGCAAGGGACCTGGGGAATCTCAGCTACTTTCAGAACATCTCAGCTAGAATAAATGCAAAGCACAGACCCCTTTAGGAATGCCACTCACTAGATGCTAGACAACGAGGGAAATGCACAAGCTCAATAAAGGAGCTGTCATAGAATTGCCGCACAGACATACATCTGTCCAGAGCTGCATCCCCTTCCTTTCTGTCTGGGCACAGAAGATGTTCAGCTACCTCTCCTTGAATACAGGAATATTTTATATCAAAAGGGGAAGTGCATTTTAATGAAGTTCCAACATTTCAGATAAAAAGCAAAATAGAAAAGGAGGTTGAAAAACAAAAATACAAGTCCATACTACCCAGTCATCATTGGGTATAAAGCCATTTTTGGAAGCAGCCGAAACATTGATCGCTTTAGCACTTTCGTTCATTAGCCTGATTTCCAGAGAATTGTTTTTTATTTTAGTTTCCTACACTTACATATTCATGTCAGTGATGCCCAGCTTTCCATGGAAATGTTTTGTAATATCACAGCCAAACCACACAGCCTAAAAACAGAAGGAAGAAGTCACACCTGGGCACTATCCCAACATAGCTGTACACCACAAGACAGAAATACCATGCTACCAACTGGAATTAAATCAAACAAACCTCGCCATCTTTAATGGAAGCCGCAGCCAGCCTTTTCAAGACATCAATGGGCTGGTTGTTGTAGAGGGTTTTTCTGCCTCCCAGCATGTTGCCCAGGTACTCCACAGTGTAGAGCCTGCTGTACTCATTCTGAGGTCGAGGATCATTCACAAGGCAAACCTGCCATGATCAAGATTGCAAATCAAGTCACAAATCTACGCAGAGAAAGAACTAACTCTCAGAAGGGAGTACTTCTGCTCTAGCTGGCTGAGCACTATGTAACCCAAGAGAGCTTTGGCTCGACTGCCAGAGTATAGAAGACACTCTCCGGGCTAGTAAGCGCATCTCAGCTGCTACACAGGCTTCACTCCTTATTCTGGGTTTCTCCCTCTGTTTTTCGGTTTGTTTGTTTTTTTTTTTAATAGAAGTCCATGGCTGAGTAAGCTGTGCACTCTTCCTTGTCCTGTCACAACTTAATCACAAATACCTCGCCCAAATTAATGCAGAACCACCTGAAGGGCAAAGAGCAAATACTAAAAATGCAGAACCAACTTTGCCTTCACTAGGAGCGCTTATTCATCTAAACCCACGTCCCGCAGTCTCACGTGTACAAACCCCATTTCTGTAACAATGCACAAGACGCTATATTTAACAGTAAAAAGGTGTCTGGTGTTTTGGGGCATTGTGCCTGGCAGTCACATGAGAGGGCTGCTCATATAGTTATCTGTACAGGATGGCTTAGACAGGGACGATCCCATCTTGTTCAGGGGGCTGGACTAGATGTGACCTCCTGGAGGTCCCTTCCAGCCTGACTTCTCTATGATCCTGTGACTCAAGACAGCAGCTTCCGTATTCGCCAACCTTATCTTCCATATTGAAGAGCGGCTTGACGTGCTCCTGGTAGAACTCCGTTGGTGTCACAGGGCCGATCTTGTGATAGTTCTTCTCCTTATCTCTGAACTCCCAGCAGAAGGTGTCCGGGGGGCTCCCCAAGCAGATGCTGACTATTCTGAAGACCTGCAGAAAACACCAAACAACTCTGAAAAATTCACCTACACCAGTGATGTGCATGATGTTATATAGCATGTGTTAAAGACATGCTCCAAGTCAACTGATGCCTTCATGTAGGAACCAGGTGCAGAATTGAGACCCGAATGGCTCCATGCTTGACCACTCGAATAATCTTTTGCCAGTCGGTTCTCTACACCCCATTCCCCAAGTCTTCAAAGTCAAACTAAAGGCTACACAACTAAGAACTTCCTCCCCATGCTGAAAGACACCACTGATTCTCCCTTGGAGGCATGCTGTTTGCCAAAGGCCTCCAGGACAGACACTAATATTTTAAATTCCAAGCTGGCCAGGAGGAAAAAAAAAAAAAAGATGCCCCGTGCAGCTGAGCTAAAGCACTGCCCAAACTTTAACCCTAGCAAAGCCAGAGAAAAAGTGAAACAGTAGTGGTATTTACACTGTGCAGTAACAGGAAAAGGACACACACACATTACAATTTACCTTGAGGAATCTCTTTCTGCTAAAGGCTGGGGGAGAAGAGAAACACTGTCAAGGCAATTGCCACCTTTCAAGAAAGCTTCCCCACTACAGCACATGCAAATATTGGATGGGAAGCTGCTTTAATAGCGCACAGCTTGTGCTGTGCATGCAGTAACCCAGCTTTTCCTAGCGTACACACACACACACAGAAACCAGTTCCTTCTAATGTTATGCTGTCACCAATTCCCTTTCCTTCTGCAATGTGGATTTGTATTTTAGAAGTAGTTTTTACAGTCTTTGGAAGTTCTAAAATAAGTCTTCTTGCATCCATTTGAATGTGGTTAACAATATCTAGTTTTAGGGATAAATGATGCAGGCTATTTGAGAGGCACCGCCTGCTCACTGCAACAGTTTTGGTGGCCAACATGATTCTGTTACACAGCATTTCCTGACTTGGATTTCAAGCTGATTCTATCACTAAGTCAAATTCTTTTTAAAAACACAGGGCTCAGGGGGCCCTCCCCCATCTCCCCACTGTGCTTCGTGGGATGCATTAGGTTTAGGCAATGTCCAGCCAAGATGACCTGAACTTTGCAGAGAGAAGGAAGCCAAAGATTGCAGTATTGGTTGAAATACTGTTTGTTAAAAAGTTTTCAATTCATTTTACTTCTAGCCCCAAATTCCAGAAGCCCTGCAGGCTCCATGTTCCTCAAGTGCAATTTCAGTCTTGTTCACTAGAGGGAACCCACACTTGAAGCTTTTAGCAGGGGATCAGCCTCCCTTGGTCTGAACTCCCCCACGCAGAACCACCCGTTTTGGTCTCCCGGACCCTGCCCCAAGGTCCAGGCTAACAACCTTGGGGCCCTTGTCCATCTCTTCACCCCCTGCCCTCCCCAGATTAGGAGGAAACTGCACATTTTTGGAAACAACTTCAACTTCCTCCTCCGTGGAGCGAGCCAGGCTAATTCATAAGTCACAGGCCTTGGCCCGTCCCAGCAGCCTGTATGAGGATGAGTGGCTAAATTAGCTTCCCTGGACTACCCCAAACCTACAGTTGCTTCAGGATTCGAGCTGGCCGGGTTTCTTCCTTCTAGTGCCAATGGCAGTTTGCTGGAAGCATCATACTTCCCTTTTCAGCTCCATGAAATGCCTAAAACTTGAGGGCAGAACCTAGTTTTACTTCTGCAGAAACAACCGCATTTCTAATACATTTTCTGACCTTTTGCCCCATTCTCCTTAGAAGCTGCTCAGGAAAAATACCCATCTGGAGGTTTAGATCAAAACTAAAAAGTGATACTGGCTGCAGAAGGGGGAGATGACTGCACCTCACACCAGCCTACTGTAACTATTTTGTGCATCTGCACTGTCCCACAATTAGTGGATGGTAAACTGCAATCATTTAGGTGTTGTATTCCAGTGTAAACTGCCCTCGCTTAGCTTCATTTACCATGGACTAGTGGTGCATACAGAAGTGACGGTGGATCAGCTGACACCTTCAGCAGTGATAACTCTTATTCTCCCTTTAAAGCAATACAATAAATTTCAGTGCCTAGCCTGAGGGGAGTCAGAGGGGTTTGGGTTTATCTGTGCTTTCCTTACCAGACGGACTTTTAGCTTTACACTTCATGCCAGCCTGTCTTTTTGACGTCAAGCGAGCAGTCCTGTGTTACACTACCTACCCTCCAACACAAGCAGCTCCTCAGGGCAGCAGAAACATTCAGGGGAAAAAATAGTAGAAGAGATTAATTTTAAAGAGGAAACAAGGGCGTGGGCTCATGTTTTTACTGGATGAATTCACACATGGAGTTTTCGTAGAACATGTTTTTTTAATAAAAGGTTTTAAGAGGAAAAAAAATTAAACCCCTGACCTGCTATAAATATTGGATTCTCACACAGACTGTTTGCACAGAGATAACATTTGCTAGTGGACATTTCCACTTTGCCTCAGATGGCCTAGATTCACAACCACCCAGGATTACAGAAATAAAGCAGCCAGCAGAGAAGGTCCAAAAGGAAAGCAACGGGCAAAACGGTTCCAACCAAAGGAAGGAAAACGATGGAGACAGAAATCTCAAGTCAGCAGAAGCAGAATGGTCTCCCCGTCTTGTTTTCCACCACACCCACCACAGACCACCCCATAATATCTCAAAGGCTTCCTTCCCAGGGGAAGCTTATTTCAACTTAACAGTGCTTTATAATCACTCCAGTGACAAGTATGCTGGGGCTCTTTTGTTAAAAACAAGACCAGGGTGAGGAGGGGAAAAAGAAGGACCACTACTGATAAGGCAGAGTCCAAGAAAGAAAAGAAAGAGACAGCACTGAAGCCAGAAAAGTTCAATCATATAAGCTGCGATGACGTAAGCCTCTGACCTATCACATACCACTTTGATAAGGAGCATTTTTTTGTGCTGGAACAGGCTGAACACCAGACACTCAGTATTCACACCAAAAGTGCACAGAACAGCTCTGCTGAAGCTCCAGTATTACCGCCCAGAAGTAAATGGAGACAAACGTGCAAACCGATGCGCAGGAAATTAGACCCTTTCCTAATCTTCCGGTTTTGCCATATCAAGCTTTCAACTTTGGCATCCAGGCACAATCAGATGCATAGGAACAAGTGAAGCAAAATAACCTGAAACAGTAAGACAGGTGCAGCTAGGCAATCCTAGTTACTAAAAGGAAATCCACTTTAGTATCAGGCAGCTATTAGTGCGGAAACAGGAAGAACCCGGTTAAACACTCAGGAATAAACAACCTTTGGATAATTTCAAGATTCAGAAAGAACTAATGAGCCATCAATGAGCTCTGCTTCCAGGGTCCAGCCCTAAAAACTAAGGCTCTAAACAAAGCGGGCGGGGGGGAGTGGAAAATCACTTACTAATGGACTACAGAATTTTGCCCTCTCCGACTCAACCAAGCCAATTCTGAGAAACTATGTATTCTGCAACAGCTTCCACGAGGCATAGTTTAACAATGGGAATTGTGTTGATGGCCCATTAACCCACAGAGTACTAAGTTGCAGTGTTGAGAAAGTTAGAGCCAAAGATCAACAACTTGTGCAAGTAGAACAAAAGAATAAGGTAACAGGAAGAAGGAAAATTCAGGGAACATTTTATTAATGCTTTGCATAAGGGCAAGGCACATTATGCTGTAATATAACCTCAGGAAACAAGCAGCAAATCCACCTCCATTGAGATCTGTAAAGCTAGATTGCAAAATGCTACTGAACACACCTCTAGGAAATCCCACAGTAGCTGGATTTGGAAGAGGCCCACAGCATCATCTCATACCAGACAACAATAGTGATACCCCCAAACTTGTCAAAACAGAAAAATATAAGAAACATATGACCATAGACACCAATCTTAACATCCCATGAGCAATATGTGTTGCTTCAAAAACCAGCCTTGAAGGAAAACAACAACAAAAAACTTAGCGAACAGAATAAGTTGGATTAGCATGTGGCACCTGCTGCGTTCAACCCAGCATATCTACAGGGTGAAAGCTCCACAGTTTAGCTCGCTCATACCATTGCAGGAACACATGGATGTGTGTAACCGTGACATCTTAAGAGCTGATGTACGTGCTAAAACGGTTCCTTTTCTTTTCCTCTTCTAAAGCAGGAAAACATTATGTTTGTCCATAGTCTTAGTTTATTTAAAAGTTAATGCACACGGTATTTAGACAGCCTAGCTGGCTTTCCTAAAGCAACTCATTTTCTTCACTGATATGAAAGAGTGGCACATACCCCCTGCTCTTTTCTACGTACTAATGCAAAGCAGCTTCAACTTGCTTTGGTTAGTCTCTTCTGCTCTCTCGTGGAGAACTTCTGCAACAACACACTGTGTAAAACTTCTCAGCATCAACTTGGGAGACAGAACACAGTTCAGTTCATCTAGCCTGTGTTCATGATGTGACCCTCTGCATGCACTAGTTTTAGCCCCCGTGAAAAACTGCAATGGCTCAGTTGTGTCATGTGATAACCGTGCTGAGTGAGGTTAACAGAACAGGTCTTCTGCAATAGTAAACTAATCACAGCTCTGGGATCTGCATGGGAATATCCAAATGCAACAGCACTGCAAAGACAGGCTTGCGAAGGGAAAATGCCTACTAAGTGCCCTAGCAGCACTTAGGGAAGGGATACCCATCTGTCACTAGTGACATGTGGGTATCAGTCAAATGACAGCTCCAGGCACCACCCTGCTGACGCATCACACCTACTCTGCACACGCACACCAACATCCCTGTCGAGGCAGAGATTCCTGGCATGCAACAGTACAAGCTAAGGCAGCTACACCTCCCAGCTCAGGAGACCGTATGTGTGCAGGTGCACGTCTCAGCATGGCAGTGCCTAGCACCACAACCAAGCAATACAGATGTACCCAATTTGTTTTTTGCTTAGTAGGAGGGATTTCTTTTGCATGGTCCAAATAACTCTGGAACAAGAACAAGCCAGAACAACCTCATCTATTGCAACCCCTTCCTGATGGAGAGAATCAGGTTATAAAATATTACCTCCTCTATCATAGTATCCATTGCAGCAGCAAGTTCTCCTTTAGTTGAATCGCTTGCTACCATGTTTCTTAGCCGTAAACAGTACTCTCTCATCTGTTAAAAATAAAAATTAAAAATTAAAAAGCCATTTCACATTTGCAAAACAATCAAAGTATCAGTTGCGCACGTCAGCATATAAGAGGTCAGAACTCTACACTGCAGTTGCAGACATCTGTTTTTAGACATTACCAAAAAAAGATGCAACAAAACTGTTACGTTAAAAAAGAACCTAATATGTCAGTCAGGCTTTATAACGTTTTGGAAGAGATCAACAAAAATGTTTAGTCACAGAAGCTTAAAATCAGCGCAAGCAACAACTCTTCCATCTGACAGTCTGAGCGGGTCTCATTCTAGGGTTGGAAGGGACCTGAGCAGATCATCGAGTCTGACCCCCATGGCAGGAAAGGTGATCGTCTAGCCTCCTCTTAAAGCCCCCCAGGGTAGGAGCCTGCACCACTTCTCTTGGGAGCTGGTTCGAGACCCTAGCCGCCCTGGTGGTGAAGTCGCGCCTCCTGATATCCAGCCTGAATCTCCCCTCTGCCAGCTTGTGACCGCTATTCCTGGTCACTCCTGGCGGTGCTCGGGGGAACAGGGACCCCCCCAATG
>NW_017728932.1:16560980-16585139 GCF_001723895.1 Crocodylus porosus | reverse complement strand
ATGACCCATCCACCACCGCTCTCTGGGTGCAGCCCCCAGCCAGTTGGCGACCCAATTGACTGCGCAGGTATTGACACCAGTCCCCCAGTTTCTTAATGAGAACGGGCTGAGAGACAGTGTCGAAGGCCTTCATCCACTGCTCCCCCTGCGTCTAAGGATTTGGTGACCTGGTTGTAGAAGGCCACCAGGTTGGTCTGACGGGACCTGCTGCTAATGAACCCGTGTTGGTTGCCCCTAAGCATGATCTCCCCTGCTGGCCCCTCATGGGACATGCGCCAGGATAATTCTCAAAAAGCTTACCCAGGATTGAAGCAAGACTAATTGGTCTACATAGTTTCCCGGGTCCTCCTTCCTCCCCTTTTTTGAAAATGGGAACCACACTGGCCCTCTTCCAGTCCTCTGGCACCACACCAGAGCACCATGAGTGCTTATACAGCCGTGCTAGGGGCCTCAGCTAATTCACTCAGTACTTGAGGGTGGAGATCGTCCGGACCAGCTGATTTGAATACATCCAGTCCCTCCAGCAGTTCCCCGACTAGATCCTCCCTGACCCATGGCCTAGGTGCGCCTCCCCTGGGGCCTGAGGGGGGCTGATCTGGTCCCTGCTCAGGAAAATGGAGGCAAAGAAGTCGTTAAATAGGTTAGCTTTGTCATCTGGTGTGACAACCAAGTTTACTGGCATGTCTTGCAGGGGCCCCACGTTACCCGGTACCTTCTTTCTGCCCCCTTGGTATTTAAAAAAGGACTTCCTGTTGTCCTTGATCCAGGACGTAGTCCAAATCCCATCTCCGCCTTGGCCTCCCTGACTGCCCCCCTGCAGCCCCAAGCAACCGCAGTGTAGTCCTCCCTGGGGGCGGCCCCTCCTTGCCACTGGCTGTGCGCCTCCCTTTTAGCTAGAAAAGGTTGTCAGGAATTTCCCAAGACTACGTTCTGCTCAGTAGTTTACCATAAATCCACACAACGATATCCAGATCTTGCAACACTATCTCTGTGGCTTGCAGAAAGCCACCTACAACTCCATATTTATTCACATATTTAATTTTGCAACTCTTGCATAATTGAGCTTTTCAAATTAATGTATATATTGCATCATTTTCCTGCGGTGGTGAGAATCAAGGGGAAAAAGACGAAGTGCCAAAAGTTACTGCTGTCACCACCCTTAGGAGCAGGAAGCACTAGACAAGGCTCCCCACAGCTGGCTGGTTTACCAGGGTAAAAGCTCAAGACCGGAACCACCAGAGCAAGCCTGAAGCATGAGGCCTCAGCATACATTTTATTTACAACCTCAGTTGTACAGATTTCAAGGGATGCATTGCCAAACTCAAAATTCACAAATCACAAAGAAAAAGAAAACCTTTGGGAAGGTCTTCAGTTAAAGTGAAGTCATACACTGCCAAGAAGTCCTATCACTGGACTCCCGTGTCTCACACACTTCCGCTTTTCAGTGAGCAATAATGGATCTCTCTTCCAATCATGCTATATCCTTTTACTATGCAAGCTGGTTCCTGCTGCTCTTTACTTTTTTTAATCCATGCTTTTAAGTTTTAGTCACCCTATGTGGCAATGAGCATGAACAGAACCCCTGGCACACTGGCACGTGGCACAATGGAAAGAGAAAAAAATCCCAGTTCTCCCTGGACACATCATTCATAGCGGAATAGCTACATATCTAGAATTCTTTTTCTGGGAGTTAGTGAATTAAAAGCCATTGTTAACAACTGCCAAGGGGAACCTTTTCAAGCTGCTGTTTGGAAACAAGACCACAATATCCAGTTAAGCAGCCATTATTTGTGAACAGATGTGCTCTTTCCCACCCAGTGTTTTAGCACCATTGCCTTTACCCTGTCAATCCTTAAAAAGGCAGGGTGCATGTGGAAACAAGAAAGTACCCCAGACGGCTCCTCAATGCTCTGATCAGGTTAAGGGACACGTGGAGCTCGATGGTGTCTTTCAATAGCTCTAACCAGAGGTTTAGCACCGCTTCAAATGTTACCTTATGATTCAGAGTCTCATTCATCCTTCTGGAGGCCTCCGTGGTGTAAGATTCAGGGAAGCATTTCTTAGGAATAACACCATATTTTTCTAAAAGAGAATTGATAAAAGAAGTAGCTGTCAGTCAACAGACTTGATTTTCTACACAGCCAGCATTAATACCTCTGATTAACGGTCTCCAAACACAGCTTACAGGTCAAAGCAAAGCGTCTCCTTTCTGCAGCAAACCTTTGCAAGACTATCGGAGAGGACAAGATAATTTCTAGTCTGCAAGGAGACTCTTCCACTCTTATTTATTTATTTTTAAAGTCTCTGCTTACTGTAACTATTCATTACTTGCCAGCAATCCCTCAATTTGAGGATAAGCTCTACCCACAGCTCTTTCATGCCTGGTGCAGGGGGCTGGACCAGATGATCTTGCGAGGTCCCTTCCAGCCTCGCAATCTATGAATCCGTGCTCATTGATGGGTCGAGGCGACTTCACAGTCCAACCCTTGGAGCCACAGAACTGTCCACAGAAGTCCCACTTTTTTCAACAGGCTGTAGGCCAGGATTTCTCTCCTTTTCCTTCTTCTGCTCTTTCTTCTCCACTCTGAGGGCAAAACACTGTACCTCAAAGCAAGATGTTGCTTGGTTGAGGTCGCAGCACCATTGGAGTTGGTTCGCAGCCAGCTCCTCCCAGCTTTTTATGTCAGCGTCCATTTTCTTGAGGTCTCCTTGTAGCATTTCCTCTGACCACCACGAGATCTCAGGCTCCAACTACACTGGGAGCACAGCACTTGTTCTGGAGTCATGTCGGGCACCTGCACACACAATGGCCAGTCCAGCAAAGCTGATGGTCAAGTACCATCAACTCAAGGTTGGTAACTTTAGCAAGGATGCTGGCTGTGTGGCGACCTTCCCATTTGGCGTGGAGGATTTTCCAGAGACATCATTGGTAATACCTCTTCAGGCTCTGAAGATGACAGTAGTGGTCACCCATGCTTCACATCTGTAGAGGAGAGCGGGAATGCCCGTGTTGCAGATCTGAATCTTGGTTCTTTCTGGAGACTGCAATCAATAGCAACATGCAGAAGCAGTCTTCTGAAGGAGGCCCTTGCACACCACTTCCTGTGCTGGATCTCCTTAATGTTCACTCTTTGAGAGATGGCTATGGAGACAAGGGAAGTACCTGACCAGGCTCTTTCCCTCCATGGTTTGTTTGGTTTTTTGTGGGGAGTCACATTCATGACCTGGAGGGGGCTCATAGAGCACTTCAGTCTTCTCAATGTTATGAGAGGCCCAAAGATTGGAAGACTTCTGCAAAGAGATCCAGCATAGTCTGGAAGTTTTCCTCAGTGTGCACAAGGACGGTGCAGTGGTCAGCATATTGAAGGTCAAAAGACGGTGGTGTCGAATACTTGGGTCTTTGAGTGAAAACACCCCATATTGAAGAGCCCTCCATCTGTTTGGTATTCAGTGCCAGTTCCAGGAGGGAGGCCGTTCTTAGCCTCATTCAGTGGCTGGCTCTTGTTACCCGAATTGGGGAACATCCTCAATTATCCCAAAAAGATACCTCTGTCTTAATCCAGTGTCTCTATAATGTTGGCATCGTAAAGTGCCGTATGCGTTTCACATCACCGACTCCATATCATATTTGTTCAGGTTGCAAGTATTAAAAAAAATAGTCTCTCTCTACTGGCCCTACAGAGACCCCCAACCTGTCACCAGAAATGTTATAGGGTCACAGGAAAGTAGGGCCGGAGGGGACCTCCTGAGGTCATCTAGTCTAGCTGCTGTCCCCTCCCCACCGTCTTGTCTTCTCCAGACTAAATAACCATACATCTTTCAGCCTTTCCTCATTAAGTCTTGCTTCTCAGGCCTCTAATCATTTTTGTCACTCTCCACTGGGCTCTTTCCAATCTGCCCCCATCTTTCTTGAAGCATGGGGCCCGTCCAAAGCTGGACACAGAACTCCAGCTGAGGTCTCACCAGTGCCCAACACAGCAGAAAAAACAACTTCCCTTACTATGCACCAATGTAAATGAGCACAGCTCTATTATCCAAGTTACACCCATACCAAACAATTTATCCAAGTGGAGTGGGGTGGCACATCTGTCACAGAATGCTTAATCAGGAATATTTAGGCTGCTTGGGTTTGGCAGATACCCTCACTTGGCTGCAGTCACACTATCACCAGTGACAGGGCACAAAAACCCCGGGTGTGTTGAGAGAGCTAGCCAAAGCTACCAGCAAACTTTGAACACATTTGTAATAGGGGGCTGCTGACATGGTGTTTCCCACTAGCATTCAGGGGCTTTGGAGCTTCCTGCTTCTCTTGCACCATAGGAAGTCCAAGTTTATAAACCTTCAAGGCACACTGCAGATCCCATAATTTTATCCCTGGCTCACAAGGAGACAGGACTGGGCCTCATGGGTTTATAAGATAAATACAAGTGTCCTTTTGATATTGTTTGGGGCTACTATGAAGTAAAGGGAACACATCATCTTTTTAAGGAAAGTATATTGTGGAGGGGCAAGAGGCATACAAAACCTTGCTGGGCCCATCTGACCCCAGCAGTCTTTTCTGCCCAAGTGCTGGACCCAGTGATCTCATGAGGTCCCTTCCAGCCCCTAACATCTCTGAATCTAAACTTGGGTGCTCTTTTCTGAAGTTTACTAGAAGCCAGACTTAGTGCAAGCTGGAAGACCGTGAACCTCTAAAATACAGCCTTGTTTATGGCCACAGTTCACAAGACCTCATCCCATCTAGGACTCCTTTCTATTAATTGTTGGCGTGATGCCCTGAGGAAAGCTGTCATTAGTTTTTGCATGATATTAAAAAGAGCTGAAATATTATCATCAAAACCAGATACGTTAACTGGCTCCACTCCTGCTGTTGCAAGGATATTTCTCCTTCTACAACTAGTGTCTACACTCCAAAAAATATATACATTTTTTTTTTTTTAAAGATGAAGGACCAGTTAAAGCAGTAAGAAGGGAGATGGACCAGAGTGTACCCCAAAGCATTTAAAAAGCATGGCAGTTAGCACTGAGTGCACAGACTGTCATCTTAACCATGGCTAAAATAATAGTAAAAAATTACTTATGAAGCCCAGTTAAGTCTTTGACTCACAGCAGGGCTTGAAGGGCTCCAGTTACATGTGTTCATTTTATAAATGAGAGGCATAATTAATATCCGTTTGCAATTAAGGTGGTCACAGTTACAGAAGTCTTCATATTGAAGCATAAAATCTTTTGAGGCATCAATAAGTAATTAGAATGAACTGAATGGGGGTGGCAAGAGGCCTGTTTTCTAGCAACTATTGATAAGATTCATTCTAGAGGCTGGAGGGGAAAAAAAAAAAAAGCACATCAGGACTGCATCCATTCCAGATGAGGTTCTGCAGGCAGAAGGGCTACAGCAGCGAGACACCAACCCGGCACAAAAGAGTTTGTTCAGCTCTCAGTGTGAGCAAGTCTGATTTTCAAGGCCCAAGCCGTACCTTTATTTGGCAACGGCAGCCCTTACATGTGTGCGCCACAAGCAATCAGTGAACAAAAATTACACAATACACATACTGGTTCCTCCATTCCTGCTTTTGCAGACAACATGCAGTTGCAGTGAGCCCTTATAATCAGTTTTCCTTACCGATAAGGTTAACCAGCATATCCCACTGTCCACCATCATTTGTGGGGTTGGTAAGCAGGAACTGTACCAGTCTGCCTTCCACAGGTTCCTTTTTCTGAGCAGTTTCCACAAAGGCATTTAACAAATAGTAACAGCGCTCCACCTGGAACAGAACAGCCAGGGTAACAATCGTCACTTGTGACATAATGTATCCGACTTCATTTCTGTGTTTCTCTGCCTTTTTGGAAACCTTACCAGGCAAGTCTGTGGTCTCCCTTGCAACTATATATAATCTTACTTTCTCACTGGTTTTCTAGGTTTTATTCTGTAACATCATTTCCATTTCAACGAAGGAGTCAATGGGCACATCTACCCAAGATGCTAAAAGCACAGTAGAGTAATTCTGCTGCGCACGAGTGCGTCATGGCAAAAGCGGTGCTAATCCACAGCCAAACTAATCTACTGCGCATTAGCGTCACTAAGAGACCGTGTGCTGGTGCTACTGCACAATAGTGCCAGTTACTGCGCATTGCATTAGTATCTGTTGTCACAGGTACTAAACTTAATGCACATTAACAACACAGCATTAATGCACATGTAGATATGCCATGGGGTCTGAAAGGAGGAGGATCAAAGTGAGGTGGGATGGAGGGGAACAGAAGTTGTAGGATGATGACAGGCTCTGTTGCTAGTACAAACAATGAATATCAGAAAAAAGTGCATTAGCTTCCACTGGTAGGTCACAGAACCTAGAAAGAGCTGTGGTGGTACTCCTATCCCACTTGCCTTAAGCATCCTTGAGAGGACCTGCATGTCCTCAAAGGAAAAAAAAAAAAAAAAAAACACACCATCTCACTCTTCCAGGAAGTGGCGTTTTAAGATCAAACTGCCAAATTTCCCCCTCCCCTCCCTCACTCTGAAGAATATCTTTCAGTCTATCCCTCTAAAACACTTATTTTACAACTTCATTCATTTCATATGTTTCTTCCGACTGCTGATTTAGTTAAAAATTGTACCCTGGCAGTTTCCACTAAGGAGGGTATATGTTCAACACTGCTGTACCTTATCCCAGAAAAAGAGGTATGCCTGGCTGAACTCAAACTCTTCGAGGTTGAACTTCTTCATGAAAGGGAGACGCATCACATTCAGACATGAAAAGATCCAGCATCTCCCTGAAAGAGTGCAAAGGAACAAAGTTAAACGGTGAAGCTTTTCATTAAGATTTGCTGAGGCTGCATTTAAATAGAAGGTTTATAGCATGCTGTTTGACTGAATAGATGGGAGAATATATTGCAATACTGAGCCAGGACTAAAAAGGCTGAAAAACAAAAAACAAAAACAAAAAGACAAACCTGGCAGAGATCTTGATTTCTGGCCCCAGGTTCTGTCTGCAGCCCCCTTCTGGGCCTTTGAGAAAGGAAAACTGAACTAAAAAAACCCACCTATTTGTAAAGCATCCGCTAATTATTTAACACCCTGGGATGTTAAAAAGCTCCAGTAATTCATGCTTGTGGGGCACTTTGAAGAGGAAAATTGATTCTTAAATGCCAAGAATGATTATAAACCAACTTAAAAAAAAGCCATTTTACGTTACTCTTGGAAGTCCCTACAGAACAGCGATTTCCAGTATCAGAAGACAGGAATTAAATTTTCTTGTTTGCAAAACTCCAGAATCTGTGCTTGGAATAACATACATTTCAAGTCTGTTGGGGCCTGCTAAGTCTCTCTCAGGAGGAGATACACAGCTTGGAAATACTTAATCTGAATTTCCAGCCTTCATACCTACTTTTAGGTAAAAGCAGGCAGCCTTAAAACTGCCAGAGGTCCATCAGTTGAGCAAGCCTTGTTTGGCAACAATCCAGCGCCACATCAAGTGGCAAACCTCAGAACAGTGCAACTTCTGGGCAGTTCCTGCCAGAGCACAGTTTCATCTGGAGCCCCCACCCCGAGAAAAGCAGCTGGCTCTGAAAGGTGCGCTCAGGAAACCCGCCTTCAGGCTTTGCGAGGCGCGCAGGGAGATCTACGACATGGCCGCAGAAGCCCCGGGCACTTCTGCGAGCGGCACTTTCGTTTCGGGGGTGTTGGCTGTGGCCGTGCTGGTCTAAGGACAGCGGCAGACGAGGGTCTTTGGGCATCACCTTGACCCGAAGAACCTCGACCTGCATTTCAGCACACGGCACCCACCGCCAGCTCCGGGTTAGCAGGCGGGTTCATCCTGCTGGTTACCAAAGGACACGTCCACATCATGGACGGGGCGGCCACAGCTTGTCGAGCACCACCCTTACCTGAGGTCTTCTGGTTGGTGACCGGCTTTCCCTCCACAGGCACGGAGTGCTGGAAGACGTGCAGCGTCTCCTGCACCACCTGGCGCTGCAGGCACACCTCCAGCGGGTCGTTCCAGGTCGTCACGTTTTGGGAAAGCACGTAGCGGGGCTGGGACTTCAGCCTGGAGGTGAACTCCGCAGCCCGGGACAAGCTCAACCCTGGTGGCAACAAGCATCGCATGGGGAGTCAGAGCCTGGGGGGCGAGGGGCAGCAGCGCAGCGCTTTCCCGGCGTGGAAAGCCCCGTGACCCCCCCGCCGGCCCTGGGTGCAAAGCCCCGCTGCCCCTCCCCGCCGCGCTCACCTGGCGCGTCCATGGCGGCGGCAGGTCCTGGCAGGCTGGAGGACTGGCGCGCGGCGGGGACCCGCTTTATAGCCCCGGCACCGGAAGCAGGAAGCGGCGGCGGACGGTGCGTGCCGAGGGACAATCCCCTCCGCCCGCGCGGGCTCTAGGTGCCGCCCGCCCTGCCGCGGTGCGCGGAGCCGCCTCTGTCGAAAATGCATCAACGCACTTGAAAAGTGGCTGCTTGAATTTCAAGGCAGGGCAGCGGGGAGCTGGGGGGTTTGCACCCAGGCCGGCCAGGGTGGGGCGCGGGGCTTTTCTCTAGGCCCTTCCTTGGCCCTGCTCAGAGCCAGAAAAGCTTACTGCAACGGAGAATTCACTTTTAAGGTGTGTTGATCCATTCTCAGGGAGAAAAATGTGGGCAACCGTGGCTTTGCCCTTGCAGGTGGCAGTGCTCCGGCCTGCCTGGGGCCCCTAATGCCCCGCGCTGGGGCTGGCGCAGTGGGTCGAGAGGGGGGGCACTGGGGTGGGCCTGGCCATTGACGTTTATGGGTCCCAGTACAAAAGAGGTTGACAACCGCTGTTTTAAGGGGGTCGTGAACTGGTGCCGCTGGTCGTCAGCCCTTCTTTGCACGGCGCGTCCCGCGCCAGCGAGGAGCTCTGGCTTGTTTTTTTGGAGCATGCAGGGTGGCCGGCAGGACGGGCTCCAAAAGGAAACCTCCCGGCAGCTGCTATTTGCAGGCAGGATAGCGCTAACGTTGCAGGGCACCCGGGTTGGGAACCACGGCTTGCGCCCCTGCAGAGAGAAGTGTGTGCGCAAGGGAAGGGCCAAGGGGAGGTGGCGTCAGCAGCAGGGCCCATCTGATAGACTTGGTGGGTGTCAATGCAGGCTCAGAAATAGTGATGCTCAACCTTCGCTGCGCACAGTCATTGCCCCCTCCCTGTGGGCTCAAAGTCCGGCCAGCCTGCGCTCTCCCCATGCTCAAAGGTTACTGTTTACACCTTTATGGGGCACCATCGCTTAAAGAATTCCACTAATTGGGCACTTTGTCCTAACAGGGCACACGTGGCTGTTTGATGGAAGATTTTCCACTGCATCCCGTTGCGGAGGTGCATGTAGGGCTAGAAGAGCTGCCCGACTTGGCCAGCAACGATGTGCTTCTCAGGCAGCTTTTGTTCCCAACATTCGTCGCCAAAAGCTCCTTGTAATCGCCACCAGGACTTCAGGAGCAGGCTGTGCTCTTCCAGCCTCACCCCAAAACCCCTTTTGTGCAGCAGCGAAACCTCCTTATGTGGCTCCTGGATGCCAGGCTTTACCTCCCAGTTACTCTTGGGTAGAAAAAGCCTGTTTCACCTGTGCAGGTTCAGGGGTGCCTGGTTTTTATGTGGGTGTCAAGCCCTGGTCTTCTGGGTCCAGAAACAAGGCTCTGCACTGTTCCTAGCTCTGCTGGCCTGGGGACCCATTCACAGGAAAGACAATGTGTAAATCACAAAAATGATGACGTGATATAGCTGTAGACTCAAAGCGCCATCAGGATCATTGCATTTGAACTCCAGTGCCACAAGAAATCCATTTTTTTCTGCAAAGCATGATCAAAAGACATTTTTTTTTTTAGAAATTCTTGATCTCTTTCCCAAGCCCCACGCTGTTGGCACATCCCCCACTTTCCTTGGCCAGCTGAGCTCATCTAATTTTTAATAACCCTCACTGCTAGGAATTAGCCTCTCACCCCAGCTATTGGGTCTTGTTTTGCCCCATCAGCAAGGTTGAAAAGCTTCCTGTGATCACGTATCTTTTCCACGAGTAACTACGTAGTGCTCAAGTTGACCCAACAATCTCTTTTTGATCATTGGAATAGATTGAGCTCCTCAAACCTCACATCAGAAGGCTCATTTCCCTCTCCTTGGACCCTGTTTCTGGCCTACTTTTGAACTCTTTTCAGTATTTTGACCTCCTTCTTGAGGGCAGACAGCAACACTGGATGCAGCTTTCTTGTCTTACCAGTGCTAGATCATTTCCATGCTTCTACTTGATATTCTCCTTCCTTCCCATTCAAGGACTGCATCAGCCCTTCCAGCCACAGCCTGGCTGAGAGTTCATGTTGAGACATTTCTCTGAGTCACTGCTCTCCAACATGTATCTGTAGGCATGGCCAGCTTCCTGCATGCCCAGGGGCTTCCCCGTGTCCTGTCTAATTACTTTCCTGAGCTTTCCCGGAGGAAATTCTGCCTTTGCCTACATGGCCGTGCCTGTGGATGAAGCTTTCTGTTCACATGCAAAGTATCTCACTGTTGTGAAGTTTGGTGTTTGTGTGTCAGGAATTTGCTTGTGGTCAGTCTCCCTTTTAGATGCGGTAAGAGGCAAGCCCCAGCACCCAGTCCAGTAAACCCCGCCCAGCAGAGTGTGATGATGCCCAGCGTAGACAGAAAGGAGAATATGAGAGCCAAATGCTTTGATGGTTGTGTGCTGGGAACTGCGCTGAGACCCATTAAACAACTGTTAATCACTGCGGGCCAGGGAAGGATTTCAAACCAGCACATCTGAGGGGTTACCTAACCCTGCACCAATCTAAGACCTTGTCTTCTGCTGGTATTTGTGTCTTGAACACCATGCGTTTCTGTTTGTGACTTCCTAGCCATTTCCATGGCAATCTTCACCAGGGACTAATCGATTCCTGATAGAAGGTGATCCTGATGACATGCAAGCGCCGTCTAGGAATAAACATGGCAGGAGACCAAATGGAAGAAGCAGAGTTGTGTTTTTCCCTTTTGTTCACGTGTTCAGAGCCATAGGTTGTAATCAACATACCCAACGAGCCATTTACATTCTAAGCATTGTTTTAAATAGCAATAAATATAGAAGGAGCTGCATAACTTGGAGCAGCCACGGCGGCGTGCAAGGGAGAGTCCCAGCTGTGAACACGAGGGTGCTAGAGAATGTCTTTCTTAGGCACGCGCAGTAAGCTCAGCACTTGTTCACCTGGGGTAAAATACAAAGGAAGGGTGGAAATCAGCCATGGGGCAGAGGGCTGAACCCACATGGCCTAGGCAAGACCGTTTTGTTCTCAGTACCCTCCCTTGTCGCGCTCCCTCTCTGCCCAACTTTACATCCTCTGCAGCAGGAGCCAGAGACTAGGTGCGGGGCATGCTGAGAAGCATTTGTCCTCCTCTGCTCACCAGGTGACTGATGTTTCGGGCGCAGGTGAACTACATGGGGATGGGGGGAGCTGCAGCGTTATTCTGCATCGTTGGACAGCAGAGTGGACTTGAACTTGACCTTTTCTTGCTTGTCTTAACATTCGCTTGTCTCTTGTGAGTTAACAAGGCTTCCAGAGGGAAAGTAATGGGCTCTGGTACCTACTGCATCCTGCTTACGTTACAGAACAGCTCATCACCTTTTCTCTGCCTCTAGCTAATTAAGTCCCGTCCGTAGTGTTCTCTCCCCTTCACCATAGTAGCGATAATTACATTGGGTGTTGCTGTACTGCCTTTCATCCGAGGATCAAAGCGCTTTACAAACGAGAACCGAATAAGCCTGGCAATGCTTCTGTTCAGTCAGGAAGCAAGGATTTAATGGAGATGGAAACTGAAAAGGGAACAGCGGTGACTTTCTTGGGGTCACCAGGCAAGGTGGTGTCGCAATCCTGCCTCTGGACTTGCCATGCACTGCTCTAGCTACTAGGTCATGCTGCTGCTGTTTTCAGGCATTGTGTTTTTAGACTGGCTATAAATAGGAGCGGGCTAGAAACTGCCTCTTAATCACCTGTTCATGTACAGCACAGACAACACAAAAAAAGGTTACAAGTGTCCTGCTCCATTCTTCCACATTGGCAGCGCTTCCTCCCTCCTATTCTAGTTAAGAGAATAAAACAGCTTGAGCTGGAACTGGGTTTTCATGATAAGGTCCATCCGTGTGACACTTTCTGAATAAAAATACCTGCCTTGAACCGGATAGTTACAGAGCTGTTCCGCTTGGTGTTTCGCTTTTCTTCATGAAGCACTGAAAGCAAACACAAGCAACACAATCTTATCACTTCTGAGTGAGAAGCATGACTAAGGGTCATTTTTATTACTCTCCTCTGTGAGTAACATCTTCCACCCGGGTGGCCCAGCGCAGCACACCAGAATGGCTTCCCCCCTGCTGCTGTGTAGACGACATTGGGATACAATGCAGAGCACCATTATAAACCAGCACGGGGGAAAGCCGAGCACCACTACACACCAGCATGGGGGAATGCGGAGTCCAGTTGCAAACCAGCATGGGGGGGAAAGCTGCAGGCAGTTGCAGCAGCAATGGCATGACACGCTGTTCTTTCCAAGGTGCTACAAGAGACATGAAGTGAGTCACTTTGGGAGGCACAGCACGGTTACCCAAACTGGAAGTCAGCCAGGGCAACACCTGTATGCTAGTGAAAACCGCCATGGGTGGAAAGGATTGCAACATGACGTGTTATCTAGAACACAGCTGCCTCTGTCACCCCACTGGGCTGGACGAGTTCAGCCCAGACATTGGGAGAAGAGGGCGGCACAACATCCAGAGCCTACTTCTTGGTCACCAGGGGATAGCTCAGAAGATGTGCTAACACACTGAGCACGACCTTGTTTCGGTCATTGGTCCTGCTAAATCTGCCGGGCTAGTCACAGTGAGTCTGGGTTCTTATTTATATGGGACACTTTCTCTGTGACCAGCTGGGCAGATCTAGCAGGACCGATGGCTGAAACAAGGCCGTGTTCAGTGTGTTAGGACATATTCTGAGCCATCCCATGATGACCAAGAAGTAGGGTTGCGATTTAGAGGTTCTACCATTTCTGCATATGGCAAACTTCAGTATCTTCTCACACACGCACACACTCACAAATACCTGCACTACAGAGACCTGTGTGCACGTGTCTACAGACACATCCCATGGGAACGGTGTGCGCCACCTTCTCTGACTCATGTCCAGGTTCAAGAAGCAACATGAGCTTTGTTTGGCTCTCCCGTTGGCCCCCTACTCCTCCAAAATCAATGTAAGATGAAAGAAAGCTTTCTCTCAGCAGTGGCTACCCTCACACCATTGTGATTTTTTTTCTTATTAACCCTCATTGATGCTTTTGATACCTTCAGTATTTTTTCTCTTTGAGCCACAACTCCAAAAACAATAGTAAGTAAAACCACCACGGCTGCAGCAGCAATGGCTTCGACAGGAAAAACAGGTTTTTTATCTGTGGAAAGAAAGGAGAAAGCCCCTGAATATTCAAGAGGTTGGTGCAGTTGTGTCAAGTCAGCCATCACAGAGTTTTCTCCCTGTCCATGTTAAATGTGACTCGCGCTGCGCTACCAACAACTTGTCCCGTATCACAGGGTTTGGGCACTCGAGAAGAAAGAGCCCAACAGCAAACAGGAAGATGTTTTTACAGCACCAGCGAGACATTTGAACCAGTGGCCACTACAGGAGATTCCCAGGCTAGGCCATTAGGCTGTGGAAATCAAGCAGGGTGAGGCAACGGCATGACCTGTTAACGATGCTGCTGGCCACTGGTTCTACACCTGCTCCAAAGACGTGAGAGGAAAGAAAACCCAGCAAGTTATAATATACCCTTTCTGCTCCAGCCCTGTCAGGGGGCCTCAGCCCTGATCAGAGTCTGACGATACTGGGCGCTGCTCAACCCTAAAACAGGAGCTCCCCTTCCCTGAAGTACTCAAGATATAAAGCCCTGATGCTGCAAATGGACCCACACAAATGGCCCCCAGGGACTTCAGGGAGATGCTGGGTTTCATAAAAAGTATAATACTTTGCTCAGGACGACTAATCATTACAGCGCTTCAACTCGGCGAGTGCGCGCAGACTGCAGACAAGCCCCGGAGTGCTTTTGGAGTATAGCTCACGCATCCGGGAGGAGACGCTGAGATGCAGCCACTTCTGATTACAGGAACAGGAAAGGCACTTGCTCTGGGAGCCCTCGATCGTCACCCAGCACCAGGAACATAAGGCTGACCCTTGTTATGGCTGTGCCGTCAGGGGGTTAGCACAGGGAACTGCACAGACACAAGCTTTCCACTTGCAGTCATTGAAATGACAACGTGGCCCCGACTCATTCTAAGATCATTGCTTTTAAAAAGGACAAGAGGACTCTTATACAGGATGCTCGGTCGTTACCTTCAATCACCAAACGGAAGTCCTTTCTCTCCTCTCCAAGTGAAGAATTTGCCACACAGGTATACAGCCCCATATCGGACTTCTGTGCTTTCGTGATCGAGAGCTTGGAAACTTCACTGGTCTGGTGGATCTGGTGGCGCTTTGCCTCGAGGGTCAGGACGGCATTATCTTTACGCCAAGCCACTTGAGCTTGAGGGTTGGACTTCACATTGCAGATCAACGTCACGTCGCTCTCTTCTTCTGCTTGGAGCGAGTCTTTCCCACTTAGGATGGGGCGAACTGTTTGCAACAAGTATTTGACTGAAATGGTTAGGAGGATCCCAAACATCATCTTCCCGTATCAAAGAAAAAGGATGTCCTTGTATCCATGTACTGCACACCCTCTTCCCATCATAAGGAAACAGAGAAACAGTTCTGCCACCCCCTTCACTATAGTGCCAGAACCGGCCGGGCCACCGCCATTAGAAACAGACACGCCAGGGCAATTCTTCTGCCCCATGTTTCGTCTCAAGAAGGAAGCTAGGCTGGGGGGGGCGGGGGGGGCATCTCGTTATCAAGAGCCGGACCCAGCTCCAGTTAGAGAAAATGCAAGGGGTACCACTGATTTCAGTGCGATTTGCATTCACCCTCAAGGTCCTGTCTACACTGGGAAAAAGATGTGTTTTAATTGCCACCTGCTAACTACATCTTCTCCCCAAGGCATGAAGTGTGGGCTCCTGAAACCACTGGTTCTTCACTGCCATGGCTCTCTGTAGGTACCCATCTGATCAACTCACACTGGACATCCAGAAGCACAGAGACCTGGATGGACTGATCCCGCTTCAGCTTGCAGGTGAAGGCAACGCCATTGTCGGTCTCGGTGACAGGAGATAAGCAGAGGTGACTGGCATTCATTTGATTTCCATCTTTCAGGTCCACAGCCCCGTCCCCTCGGTACCAGATCAGCTGTTCCTCCTGGCTGTTGTTCTGTATCGCACACGACAGGGACAGTGCTGGGCCAAGTGTCGTGGTCAGCGTGAAGTCAGATGTTTTATTATTTATAGCCAGCTCCACACCTGAGAAGGAGGAAGGGAAGGACGCTTTTAGTTCCTGGATTGGTAGCTTGCCCACAGGTTAGGACTATATTAATAATCATCCTCCTGCTCAGAGCGGGTTCACAACAGAGTTGTCAGGCTTAAATCTAACAGCTCCATTTTCAAAAGCAGCTTGGGAAGCTAACTTTTTTCATGCACATGTATTATTGATTAAGATTCATAAAAACAGACTAAAATGCAGGTATCCTGAGCTCTAGGTTTGTGTCTATTATTTAAAAGCACTAGCAAACGTAGGCCCCTCTATCTGCATGCTCCCAGGGTTTGAGCTACAAAGACAAACTCAGCAATAGCCACCACATAGTACAGCAGTGCATTAACCCTTACACCAAAAGGACACAAGAAAGCAAAATACTCGACTCCCCAGAATATTGCTTGGATTTAGTTTTCACAGCTACACATTTGTGTATCTGACTTTCCATGCTCAGTTTTCCGGACAAAACTGACTTGAATTGCATTTGGGAGGATAAACTGGGTAGTTAAATCCTCACTGCACAGGGGTGGCCTTCATTCAAGTTTTGCATGTCAAAGGACTCTAAAGTCAGATTCAAACCTAGGAACTTCAGGCCACGTTAAGCAAGACACATTTTAGAGGAAATAATTTGCCACTTATCTTCAGCCCCTAAGACACCCAGGTCGTGGACAAATGTGCTGGGGGAAAAACGTTTAAGACACAGCGGCACTGGAGCTCACACAAACAGTAGCCGGATCCATGATTTTATGCCTTTGTCCTCTGAGGCCGCTAAACTTTCAGGCTTCCACTTTTTCATGGTTTGGAAAAAGCAGCCCTCCCAGCTTTGTAACTGCAGGAGCCTCTTAGTTCTCCCCAAATGGACCAGACAGGTCTTTACCCGTCGCATTTTTTAGGAACGGCAATGTGAGACAGGAAAGGATCCAGCTCCGAGCACTGTCCAGCGACCGGTGCTGAGGAGAAGGCAGCGTGTCCAGACGACGAATGTTGTGTCTTGCCCGGAGACCCCACAGCTTTTCTCCATTGCTTACCTGTGACGATGCAGGGCAAAAGCAGCATCGCCAGGACAGGCACTCCATCCGGGACAGGTAGGCAGCTGTGCTGGGCCATCCCTGGTGTGCTCCGGTGGGACCTGGCAGGCGGAGACACTGCTTCTATTACCACTGCTAATATGGAGCAGGTGTTATTGGTGTCACAGCCTGGAGCTCAGGACAAGCCCCGTGGCTTCTTAACCTGGCAGGGGAAATACCACATATCTGTGTCCAAGAAGGCAGTTTTCCTGAACGGCCTCGCAGGAGAACTGCATGCTTCAGCACCCGCCGAGGTGCAGCGGTTTTAAACCCAGTTTATGGAAATGGGAGTCTCCTCCCTTGCTTGCTCCGAGGGCCGTGGGGCTGAGGGTGAGCAAAACTCGGGGACATCCGAACCCCGAGTCTCCGGGCTTGGGCCTGCCAGTAGGAGGCCCGCCCAAGGTTTTGGAAAAATCTGGAGCCCCAGGTGTGGGAGGAGGATGTTTCCTGGTAGTAAGGCCACTTATGGTTCGGGACACTTGGATTTGGCTAATTTGGCCATGGATAAAAATGAAATGAAAAAAAAAAATCACTATCACAGCCTGGGTAAGGTCCTTCAAAAAGGCCATCCACAGCGGATGGGCTTGGGCCTTAGGGGGGAAGCCAAGCCTTTTTCTGCTTTAAAAAAGAAACGACTGGCCGTTTACATCTCTAACTGCCCAGAAACAATTCCCACTTCTTCATTGCGCTTCCCGTCTCCCTGAGAGCCCTCACCAGGCTGCTTACCTTGGGAAGAGTCCGCTTACCTTGGGCTGTCAAGAAGCGTGTAGCACTTTCCCCTCCTCTTTTATAAGGTCTGAATTTTAATATTTTTATTGCCATTGCCTGTCAAGTGACTCACATAAACCAGGTTCAAGGCCTCGTTCCTTTGCTGAATTTCTGAGTGTTTGCAACACCCCCAGGAAGAAAGGGATTCTTTGTGTGTTGCTGGCTGTTTTATGGGACTGGCTGGGGCAATGAGTAACCAGCCAGAAAGTCTCTGTACCAGGCACTGCTGATTTAAGCAAAAAAAAAAACTTCTCAGGTTCCTTCATGTTATTGGCCCTGATCCCACTAAGGCACTCCAGTCAACAGAAGTTTGTCCTGGATCTCCAAAGGAGCAGTTCCTGGGACGGACACTGCTGGGGGGGACCTGGCCCCAGGTCTGCAATGTGGGTTGGAGATAAGATGGCAGAGTCGCCGTGCTGGTGCTGGCAAACGAGGTATGGGTTGGTCCTCTCTCCCCGCTCGAGGCCGGCCAGAGCATCTTAGTTCGGGAGGCTCCCTGGACTGCTCCGCTCTGCTGGGGCACGTCACCACCCTCCCTTACGTCTGCTAATGCAGCCAGAGTGCATTTCCCCAGCTCCCTCACTTCCAGTGCTCGATTCTGGAAACGCTCATTTTTACAGCAAGCTCAACCCTTGGGCCGGCCCTGGCAGAAAGGTGCAGCGGCTCCCTGGGGGGGGATCAACTTCCAAAGGTCGGATCGGTCTCCCTGCGTGCAGGGGCAGCCCCACGACCGCAGCACCCAGGAAGCCAGTCTCATTACACTTTAACCGAACGGAGGCGACAGTCATAATCTGCAAGGTCCTTGCAGATCCTCACCTCCAAGGGTGCGTCCTGCTGACGTCAGGGGACCCACAGACGCTCGGCTCCTCTTGGGCTGGGCTGCTCGTGGTCCTGCGAGCAGAAGTGGATGAAAGTGTGCCATTAAGAGCACTTCGTAGGGAGGGGAAGACCCCGTAGAGCGTGCGGCCCATCTGCCAGCGTGCGTGTGCAAGCTCAGCGCAGCAGACAGCACCGGGACAGGGAGAGCCATGGTGTGTGTCCTGTGGCTCGTTGCACACCAGAGGGTGCCAGAGCCCGCCACACGTTTTGCTGGTGGGTCCCTGTCCAAGTGGTGTCTTGGTATAATTCTCATAAAAACAAATGAGGAAGCCATTTCTGTTCGACACCTACATCACATGCCTTGGAGGGCTATTTGCTGCTGCTTTCCCTGGCAAGTGCTGTTTTGGGAGAGGCCAGGCCGTTGTCAGCGCTGGTCTCCAGCCCTCAGTGGACTCCCTAGGCTTCAAACTGAACTCAGAACAGAACTGGAATCAGGTGTGGCACTTCTGTATAGACAATAGCATCCTGTCTTCTTAGGATGGTTGGGGTAAGTGTGTACAGACAGGCCAATGCACACTTTTAATCAGGATGCTATTACTACCGCTAAAAATAATCAGGGAGCCCCTAAGCTTTGTGGTTTGGTGTTGCATAAAAATCACATCCAGGTGCAGCAGGGTACAGAAAGACTGGGATGGGGAATTATGCTGATGGGGTCCTCCTGCCACATTAGGAGCACTGGGTATATGCTCACTTGGAGGGCATTAATACTCTCAGTACCTTAAACCTACCCAAAGGGTATAGCAGAAAGAGAAGCCATGGAGAAGTTTTCCTGTGAAGCAAGACTGGAACTAAAGGGGCTTCTTCGTTTCCTGAGGGGATAATAAATGGAGACAAAAGGCGCGGGTGCCGAATAACGAATGCTCTGGAGAGAAGGTCAAGCATGTAGCAAGGCTGAGGGCATAGAGCACAAGCCTGCAACGCCGGAGACTGCTTCTGTTCCCGCCTGTGCTACTGGGCTCCTGGGTGAACCCAGCGAGTCACCGCTTGCCTGCTCCTCGGTTTCCCCATTGGTACAACGTAGGTAACCACTGACTGTGAGAGCTGCCCGGCAGAAGTATTATAGGAAAGCTCAGCCCTCATGTCACTGAGAGCCAGGCAGTTGAAAACAGGCAACAGGCGATACTTTATAGGTGGCACAATTAGCTGATGACACTTATTGCCACAGGGTATGATCAAGGCCTCAGCTTAGTACTATTTGAAGAAGAATTCGACAAATACGGGTGACATCCTCCATCACGACATTACACGGCTTTGTGGGGGGCATCATCCTTCCCACTTCAGGGCATCAATCAGCCCACAACGAGGCCAGGCCTGGAAGGAACTTCTTCTCCGGGAAGGTTGTTCCCTGACACCCCACTTTTTTGTTTCCCTTTGGGACAGGATCCCAGGGCAGAGGGACTATTGGCCTGATCCAGTCTGGCTGTTCCTGTGCCCCCCTCTGCCTGCAGCGGTTTCTGTGCTGAGGACCCAGCATGGCTCTCACTGACAAGTGGTGGCCGGGGGAAAGCAAAACAATATGCAGGCTGAGATCTTTGTTAAATGTGACTCTGAACACACCCGGGGTGAATAAATTAATCATTGCCAGTCAATTCCCCAGTGTAATCCAAGCCTGGGAAACCTGATAAGAGCAGATTTAGAACACGATAAGGATGAAGCTTATTTTCTGCTTGATGTTGTCGATTCTGACTCCATTCCCTGCCCCCGTGTGAGCTGGATCCGACCGCTCAGAACAGCGGTCACGGAACAGCCGGTACTTCGTGGCCCTCCGGACACCGATAGACAAAAAGGACCCTACCCTGGGTGAGAAATGTTGCTGAGCAACGAGAGCTGCCTGTGGAAGTAGGTGTGTAATGAGACGTGCACCGGCATGCACACGGGCCAAGGCTCATACACACTGGTTCACTTGTCGTGTACAGAAGGAGCTGCTCAGAGCCGTAATCCACTTCTCAGGGAAACGTTCCCACAACAGAACCTGAAGGTCACCCCAGCCAACTCCGGGTCCCCGATTGCAATCCCGTTTTAATTCACGGTAAAACAGACTTTGCAACACTTAGACGTCGGCTTTGAGAAGCATGACGGCAGCTAACGCTGTCCTCTCCGTTTGTCACAGCCAGGGCTGGAAGCAAAGCCCCTGATCAACACCACTTCCACGGACTTCGCACTGCATCACCCTCCCACAAAAATGTATTCTAGTTGTGTCCTGTGTGCAAGACTAATGAAGTGTCATCCTTCCCCGGGGAAACTGAGCTGCAGCAGCATCTGCTTCCCACTGCGGGCTGTCCAGGTGTCAAATCTGCCTTAAATATATTCGCTGAGCTGGAAAGCAAAGTCTCTGTGCTTGCCACACCTCAGGTGATGAGGCACAGTGTCTGAGCGAGGTCAAGACAGTGGTGCAGGACCCCAGGAATAGGAAGCAAGATTTTAAACAAAGTTGTGTTACTCATTCAGGCAAGAGCCCCTCACCAGTAGGGATGCAGGTGGGACGTTCTTCCTGTCTGGCTAGAGGGACTCTTGCAGGGTTGCCAGTTGACAGCCCCACGTCGTTCTCCATTGCAGCACAGCCACCGAGTCGGTTGTGCTTCAGGGACCAGGGCAGGAATTGCAAGTAGGAGTTAGGAGTGTGCACTAGGTGGATGCAAACTTCCTGATACCTCAAAACACCCAAACCGTGAGCTTCTGCCCCAGCAGGGAACACAACATTTGATACATTTCTCTGTATGGGGGCAATTTGTTTAATGCAGTGTAATCATGTCTAACATGCCAACAAAAGGAAGTTGCTGGGTTTTTGGTTGTACCCGTGTTGGTCTAAGGACACAGGCAGGCCAGGTTCTTTGGGGAGATGTGATAGTTTTTATTAGACCCTTAAAAGGAAGTGAAATGATTAGACTTAATCAAAGAATAATACACGCGATGCCCTTTACATGTACACGAAGGAGGCTGCTTTCCTTTTTAAATATCTGTTTTCTCTTGAAGATGTATGAGTTTTATAGCACAAAAGAGAATAAGAAAGATGCAAGTCACAAGCATCTTATCAGTATGTAACCGTGAGATACTAACAGAAATTGCTGAAAAGCCCGTGCGCGCGCCAAAAATTAATAGGAGGGATTAGTAGAAAAATACAATCCCTTAAATTAATAGAACATAAGAGAGACCTCCAAAAAGAAAATGATGAAAGAAATTTGTTAGACATGGATGCCATCTACTGGATACTGGCCAAAGCAGCAGAGACACCGAGAGGACGGAAACGAGAGCCTTGCTGCTGAGTGTCCCGTAGGAAGCAAGATGGCACGCGTCCCACCGAGCCCTGGGAGATGGGCAAGCAAACTTTAAGTCAGTGCGATGGAGCCGACCAGATCTGCAGAATCCAGAGTACCTGACTCCGCGCCCAAGGGTTCCCCGGGCTGAGAAAAAAGGGGCGAGACTTCATTTGTGAGCTTCCATTTCTCTTTGTGCTTTTTATTCTACATCCCGCTAACTTGCCTTGTTAAGTCTGGTGAAACCTCAAGCAGCCACGTTCTGGATTGTCAGTGATGCTCCATGCACGTTCCTCCTTTGCGATCTCAATTGAGAACCTCTAACAATAACTTTAAGCAACTGCTACATGAAATAGTCTTTTACACCACGCACCAGGAATGGACCCGTGTTCCCACGGCTGCCTCAAGACCAGCGCATGTTCGCTCCTTGTGAGAGCTGCTTGATGCGTGACAGATATACCGGAGTATTGTAGGAATGATAACTGAGAATAGTAAATGGAGGGGAAAAAAGAAGCCATAGTGATCAGTGTGGTTTCACGCTGCTGCTGCTAATTGATGTGAATCACTCACGGGTTTTGTGTCAAGTCTGTGCCTAGACCGGTATGGACACCTAAGTGAGCTAGAAAACGAACAACTATATATCTGTGCCCTGATCTGAGACATACAGTCCAAGGGAAAAGTTCATCTGAAAAGAACCGGGAGTTAAAATGGGTTAGGTTACACTCTGAAGAAAGCAGGGTTATCTTTGTTAAACTCCATTCACGCGTGGCCTGGAGTTGGTGGGGAGTCTCCTGGGTTAGATTTCAGCTTCCGAATCGAACGGGCATCCTGGCAGGTTCATGGTACCGACTCCATCCACACTCAAGCCATCTGCTAGGGGAACTGGGTGGTTTTCCACCTTATTAAACCAAGTTACAAGGCGGCGACTTGCCAGGGTCGCGGAGTAAGACTGCTGCTTAACTTGGACCAAATGCATTTCCTCCAGGGCCTTCACCTCAATGGACCGGGCTCACCCTCAAGTTGTTTCCGCTTTGTGCCGGCTTCTGAGATTAGGGCAATCCCGCCCCGTCCTAACAGAGCAGGCAGAATCCTATCCATCATTTTATCTTTTTACTCTGATGGGCCAGAGGAAGATCCCAAGGTCGTTTCCCAACTCGCGTCTTCTGGAAAACCAGAGGAATTGTTTGACCTTGTGAAAAACTGCTTCAGTATCATTAAACGTCTTAACTCTGCCACCTTTCAGTTGCCCTCAGTTCCCCGTTGTGAAGAAGCTGCAGAAGATGAAAGAAAGGCTTCATCTCTCTGGTCAACGGGAGACTCTCCTCTATCAATCCCAACCCAGAAATTAATTTGCACCTTTCCTCTGTGGCTGGCACCACAGTAGATGGTGCGGTGAAGCTGGAGCCAAAGTCCTTCACTGCTCAGCATCCTTGTGTGCACAACCTTGCAGCTGCTTTGCAAGCAGGAGCCAAGGCAGGGCTGGGGGAGGAAGGAGGAGAGGCTGCAGGTTCTGCGAGCTCTGCAGGTCGTACCGGAAACCGGCTCTCTGACTCACACGGGTGTCACCGAGCCGGAGCTGCAAGGGTTAGGTCAGAACAAACACGGTTGCATTTGCTGCAGGATATTGAAAACAACCAGCATTTCCCTTCTAAAATCGGTCTGAAGAAGCTACAGAAAAGTTCATCATCTGAGGAGGGAGGGAGGCCTGGTTTGGATGCCAGTTGCTCTGGTATCCATTTAAAGGTGGGATTTGCACCTTCTATAGCTGACATCCTATGCTGGACTGTTGAGTCTTCGCCTTTCCTTCCCACTTGCATGTGAGAAGCACTCAGATGACCACTTTTTTCCAGCCTCTCCCCCCAATCATATCTGGGGGGTCAATCCTGTTCTCCGCTGCGGGCATCTCTCCTGACAGCTGCACCATGCAGATGAGCCCCAAGAACAAAAAAAAACGGGACGTGCTGTGCGTGTCCCCCGTGGCCTCTTAATCGATATTATTAAATCGCAGCTGGCCTTTGCACCGCATGACCCGCAATGCGAAACAAGCTTCGTCCGCAGTGAGGTTAAAGCTTCATTCTGTCCACGGCCGGCTGGCAAGTTATGCTTCTGTAGGTGCTAAAGCCCGGGCTCACGTCTGCAGCTGGAAACGCCAGGGTTGGGAAACAGAGGAGGATGTTAGAAACGTCCAGGCTGCTAAACAGGAACTGGCAAGGGCGCTGTCCTTTCCAAATACTTACCGACCGGGACTCTTGCGAGACAGAAGAACGTCATTGCCATACTGCTTCACCTGCGGGAACAAACCCGGCTTTGCTTTCATGCCGGATCAAACATTTGCTGAGTGTCCGCCTGCAAGTACCCGCGTGTCGCAGGGGCCGGCCCGCGGTAACAACGCCTCCAGCAATGCACCCGGCTCACCCGAGGCCAGGTGACGAGCCCTGGGAGGCGACGCCAGGAGCCAGCACCCCCGGGAGCCGGGGGCTCCTCTTGCGCGCCTCCGTTCAGCTCCGTCTGTGGTCAGGCTCCCGCGCGTCAGGTTGTGACACCCTGCGGGTGCTACCAAGAGCATCGCTGACTCTCCCTGGGCGCCTCTGCCCTTGGGGGCTTTCAGGCTGCGTGAAGGGAAGCTCGGGTTGCAGCAACAGAAGTCGAAGCTAGGTAGTAGGGGCAGCTCTCTCACTCCCAACAGCAACAGGCGACCCAGAGATTGCGGCCTCCCCACCCTGGGAGGCTTTGAAGACCTGGCTAGACGCGGCCCTGGCTGGGATGATGTAGCTGGGGC